>NW_027620512.1:12500-58460 GCF_964198595.1 Lampetra fluviatilis | reverse complement strand
GGTGGTGGTGGTTGTGGTGGTGGTTGTGGTGGTGGTGGTGGTTGTGGTGGTGGTGGTAGTGTGGTAGTTGCGTGGTGGTGGTGGTGGTTGTGGTGGTGGTTGTGGTGGTGGTGGTTGTGGTGGTGGTTGTGGTGGTGGTGGTGGTTGTGGTTGTGGTGGTGGTGGTTGTGGTGGTTGTGGTGGTGGTGGTGGTTGTGGTGGTGGTGGTGGTTGTGGTGGTGGTGGTGGTTGTGGTGGTGGTGGTGGTGGTAGTGTGGTAGTTGCGTGGTGGTGGTGGTGGTTGGTGTGGTGGTGGTGGTTGTGGTGGTGGTGGTAGTGTGGTAGTTGTGTGGTGGTGGTGGTGGTTGTGGTGGTGGTTGTGGTGGTGGTGGTGGTGGTTGTGGTGGTGGTGGTTGTGGTGGTGGTGGTCGTGGTTGTGGTGTGGTGGTAGTGGTGGTGGTGGTTGTGGTGGTGGTTGTGGTGGTGGTGGTGGTTGTGGTGGTGGTTGTGGTAGTGGTTGTGGTGGTGGTGGTGGTGGTTGTGGTGGTGGTTGTGGTGGTGGTGGTTGTGGTGGTGGTTGTGGTGGTGGTGGTGGTGGTTGTGGTGGTGGTGGTAGTGGTGGTTGTAGTGGTGGTGGTGGTTGTGGTGGTGGTGGTGGTGGTGGTGGTTGGTGGTGGTGGTGGTTGTGGTGGTGGTGGTTGTAGTGGTGGTGGTGGTTGTGGTGGTGGTGGTGGTGGTTGTGGTGGTGGTGGTTGTGTGGTGGTGGTGGTTGTGGTGGTGGTTGTGGTGGTGGTGGTTGTTGTGGTGGTGGTGGTGGTTGTGGTGGTGGTGGTTGTGGTGGTGGTTGTGGTGGTGGTGGTGGTTGTGGTGGTGGTGGTAGTGTGGTAGTTGCGTGGTGGTGGTGGTGGTTGTGGTGGTGGTTGTGGTGGTGGTGGTTGTGGTGGTGGTGGTTGTGGTGGTGGTGGTTGTGGTGGTGGTTGTGGTGGTGGTGGTGGTTGTGGTGGTGGTGGTGGTTGTGGTGGTGGTGGTTGTGGTGGTGGTTGTGGTGGTGGTGGTGGTTGTGGTGGTGGTGGTAGTGTGGTAGTTGCGTGGTGGTGGTGGTGGTTGTGGTGGTGGTTGTGGTGGTGGTTGTGGTGGTGGTTGTGGTGGTGGTGGTGGTTGTGGTTGTGGTGGTGGTGGTTGTGGTGGTTGTGGTGGTGGTGGTGGTTGTGGTGGTGGTGGTGGTTGTGGTGGTGGTGGTGGTGGTTGTGGTGGTGGTGGTGGTAGTGTGGTAGTTGCGTGGTGGTGGTGGTTGTGGTGGTGGTGGTTGTGGTGGTGGTGGTAGTGTGGTAGTTGTGTGGTGGTGGTGGTGGTTGTGGTGGTGGTTGTGGTGGTGGTGGTGGTGGTTGTGGTGGTGGTGGTTGTGGTGGTGGTGGTCGTGGTTGTGGTGGTGGTAGTGGTGGTGGTGGTTGTGGTGGTGGTTGTGGTGGTGGTGGTGGTGGTTGTGGTGGTGGTTGTGGTAGTGGTTGTGGTGGTGGTGGTGGTGGTTGTGGTGGTGGTTGTGGTGGTGGTGGTTGTGGTGGTGGTTGTGGTGGTGGTGGTGGTTGTGGTGGTGGTGGTGGTGGTAGTGGTGGTTGTAGTGGTGGTGGTGGTTGTGGTGGTGGTGGTGGTGGTTGTGGTGGTGGTGGTTGTGGTGGTGGTGGTGGTTGTAGTGGTGGTGGTGGTTGTGGTGGTGGTGGTTGTGGTGGTGGTGGTTGTGGTGGTGGTGGTTGTGGTGGTGGTGGTGGTTGTGGTGGTGGTGGTGGTTGTGGTGGTGGTGGTGGTTGTGGTGGTGGTGGTTGTGGTGGTGGTGGTGGTTGTGGTGGTGGTGGTTGTGGTGGTGGTGGTGGTAGTGTGGTAGTTGCGTGGTGGTGGTGGTGGTGGTGGTTGTGGTGGTGGTGGTTGTGGTGGTGGTGGTAGTGTGGTAGTTGTGTGGTGGTGGTGGTGGTTGTGGTGGTGGTTGTGGTGGTGGTGGTGGTGGTGGTTGTGGTGGTGGTGGTTGTGGTGGTGGTGGTGGTGGTGGTGATTGTGGTGGTGGTAGTGGTGGTGGTGGTTGTGGTGGTGGTGGTTGTGGTGGTGGTGGTGGTGGTGGTTGTGGTGGTGGTTGTGGTAGTGTTTGTGGTGGTGGTGTGGTTGTGGTGGTGGTGGTTGTGGTGGTGGTGGTGGTTGTGGTGGTGGTTGTGGTGGTGGTGGTGGTGGTTGTGGTGGTGGTGGTGGTAGTGGTGGTTGTAGTGGTGGTGGTGGTTGTGGTGGTGGTGGTGGTGGTTGTGGTGGTGGTGGTGGTGGTTGTGGTGGTGGTGGTGTGGTTGTAGTGGTGGTGGTGGTTGTGGTGGTGGTGGTGGTGGTGGTTGTGGTGGTGGTGGTTGTGTGGTGGTGGTTGTGGTGGTGGTGGTGGTTTTGGTGGTGGTGGTGGTTGTGGTGGTGGTGGTGGTTGTGGTGGTGGTGGTGGTGGTTGTGGTGGTGGTGGTTGTGGTGGTGGTGGTGGTGGCAATGACAGTGGAGGCAACTCTAGAGCCCGCGAGGGAGACCCTGCAGAGCGAGCTCCACGTCATGAGGTCTACAAACGCCGGGCACTGGGGGAATGAATAGATGAATGAATAGATGAATGAATCGATGAATGAATAGATGAATGAATAGATGAATGAATAGATGAATGAATAGATGAATGAATAGATGAATGAATCGATGAATGAATAGATGAATGAATAGATGAATGAATAGATGAATGAATAGATGAATGAATAGATGAATGAATAGATGAATGAATCGATGAATGAATAGATGAATGAATAGATGAATGAATCGATGAATGAATAGATGAATGAATAGATGAATGAATAGATGAATGAATAGATGAATGAATAGATGAATGAATCGATGAATGAATAGATGAATGAATAGATGAATGAATAGATGAATGAATAGATGAATGAATAGATGAATGGATAGATGAATGAATAGATGAATGAATAGATGAGAGAATCGAGCAGGGCTTCGTCGAGACATCCGTGAACGCGACCTGCCGGACATCTGTTGGGAGAAATTATTCTGAACTCTTCCGAGCCCGATGATCTGAGCTGTGAGTTCTGCTGCTGCTGCTGCTGGTGCTGGAGGTGTTGATGGTGGTGGTGGTGATGGTGGTGGTGTTAGTGGTGATGGTGGTGGTGGTGATGGTGGTGGTGGTGGTGATGGTGGTGAATCGTGGACGTTGATACAACAAGAAGAGTCACAGGTGTCGTGGACTTTTTAGAACGATCGAATGGAGCAGGATCATTCGTGAAAAGCAATCTCAGCTCTGGACGACACACGGACACACACGCAGAGACACACACACAGAAACACACACACAGAGAGACACACACAGAGACACACACATACACAGAGACACACACACACACAGAGAGACACACACAGAGACACACACAGAGACACACACACACACAGACACACAGACACACACACAGACACACACACAGAGACATACACACAGATACACACACAGAGACATACACACAGATACACACACACACACACACAGAGACACACACAGACACACACACACAGACACACACACAGAGGCATACACACAGTTACACACACACACAAACACACAGACAGAGACACACACACAAACACACACACAGAGACACACACAG
Source organism: Lampetra fluviatilis (assembly GCF_964198595.1). Taxonomy (NCBI): domain Eukaryota; kingdom Metazoa; phylum Chordata; class Hyperoartia; order Petromyzontiformes; family Petromyzontidae; genus Lampetra; species Lampetra fluviatilis. The sequence continues at coordinate 54,807 of NW_027620512.1, read as the reverse complement.
AGACACACACACACAGAGACACACACACACAGAGACACACACACACACAGACACACACACAGAGATACACACACACACAAACACACACACACAGACACACACAGTGACACACACACACACAGAGACACACACACACAGAGACACACACACACAGAGACACACACACAGAGACAAACACACACAGACACACACACAGACACACACACAGAGATACACACACACACAAACACACACACACACACAGACACACACAGTCACACACACAGAGACACACACACAGAGACACACACACACACAGAGACACACACACACACAGAGACACACACACACAAACACACACACAGAGACACACACACACACAAACACACACACACAGACACACACAGTGACACACACACACACAGAGACACACACACACAGAGACACACACACACACAGAGACACACACACACAGAGACACACACACACAGAGACACACACAGAGACACACACAAACACACACACAGAGACACACACAGTGACACACACACACACAGAGACACACACACACAGACACACACACACAGACACACACACAGAGACATACACACAGATACACACACACACAGAGACACACACACACAAACACACACACAGAGACACACACAGTGACACACACACAAACACACACACACACACACACAGAGACACGCACACAGACACACACACAGAGACATACACACAGATACACACACACAAACACACACACAGAGACACACACACACACAAACACACACACACAGACACACACAGTGACACACACACACACAGTGACACACACACAGAGACACACACAGAGACATACACACAGATACACACACACACAAACACACACACAGAGACACACACACAAACACACACACAGAGACACACACAGTGACACACACACCCACAGAGACACACACACACAGAGACACACACACACAGAGACACACACACAGAGACATACACACAGATACACACACACAAACACACACACACAGACACACACACACAAACACACACACAGAGACACACACAGTGACACACACACACACAGAGACACACACAGAGACACACACACAGACACACACACACAGAGACATACACACAGATACACACACACACACAAACACACACACAGAGATACACACACACACAAACACACACACACAGACACACACAGTGACACACACACACAGAGACACACACACACAGAGACACACACACAGACACACACACAGAGACATACACACAGATACACACACACACACACAGAGATACACACACACACAAACACACACACACAGACACACACAGTGACACACACACACAGAGACACACACACACAGAGACACACACACACAGAGACACACACAGAGACATTCACACAGATACACACACACACAAACACACACACAGAGACACACACACACACAAACACACACACAGAGACACACACAGTGACACACACACACACACAGAGACACACACACACAGAGACACACACACAGACACACACACAGAGACATACACACAGATACACACACACACAAACACACACACAGAGACACACACACACACAAACACACACACAGAGACACACACAGTGACACACACACACACAGAGACACACACACAGAGACACACACACAGACACACACACAGAGACATACACACAGATACACACACACACACAGAGACACACACACAGACACACACACAGAGACATACACACAGATACACACACACACAAACACACACACAGAGACACACACACACACAAACACACACACAGAGACACACACAGTGACACACACACACATAGAGACACACACACACAGAGACACACACACACAGACACACACACAGAGACACACACACACACAGACACACACAGTGACACACACACACACAGTGACACACACACAGAGACACACACAGAGACATACACACAGATACACACACACACAAACACACACACAGAGACACACACACACAAACACACACACAGAGACACACACAGTGACACACACACCCACAGAGACACACACACACAGAGACACACACACACAGAGACACACACACAGAGACATACACACAGATACACACACACAAACACACACACACAGACACACACACACAAACACACACACAGAGACACACACAGTGACACACACACACACAGAGACACACACAGAGACACACACACAGACACACACACACAGAGACATACACACAGATACACACACACACACAAACACACACACAGAGATACACACACACACAAACACACACACACAGACACACACAGTGACACACACACACAGAGACACACACACACAGAGACACACACACAGACACACACACAGAGACATACACACAGATACACACACACACACACAGAGATACACACACACACAAACACACACACACAGACACACACAGTGACACACACACACAGAGACACACACACACAGAGACACACACACACAGAGACACACACAGAGACATACACACAGATACACACACACACAAACACACACACAGAGACACACACACACACAAACACACACACAGAGACACACACAGTGACACACACACACACACAGAGACACACACACACAGAGACACACACACAGACACACACACAGAGACATACACACAGATACACACACACACACAAACACACACACAGAGACACACACACACAAACACACACACAGAGACACACACAGTGACACACACACACACAGAGACACACACACACAGAGACACACACACACACAGAGACACACACAGAGACATACACACAGATACACACACACACAAACACACACACAGAGACACACACACACAAACACACACACAGAGACACACACAGTGACACACACACACACAGAGACACACACACACAGAGACACACACACAGACACACACACAGAGACATACACACAGATACACACACACACAAACACACACACAGAGACACACACACAAACACACACACAGAGACACACACAGTGACACACACACACAGAGACACACACACACAGAGACACACACACAGACACACACACAGAGACACACACACAGATACACACACACACACAAACACACACACAGAGACACACACACACAAACACACACACAGAGACACACACAGTGACACACACACACACAGAGACACACACACACAGAGACACACACACACACAGAGACACACACAGAGCGTTAACACCGAGCGAATATCCAGCAACACGGATTATTGAGACGCGGACGGAGATGATATTCGTGGTGGAGGCGTTCGGCTTGCTCTTGATGAGCAACACGGAATCGAGGAGGTCCATGGACGTGGACATTTGAGACTCAACTTCGCTTGGAAATTGACGATAACGGCACGTCGAGGAAAGCCGCATCGTGTTGAAAAACCAGGGGATTTATCGATCCGTTCGGATATTTAAGATATCGATTATACCTACGGTACATTTACATATTTTTTTCATTTACATTAAAGGATACAAATCTTGCGAACCCTTTGCAAGGGATATCTCCCAGGACCTCTAACGATCGGAGAGAGAGGAGGGGGGGTGGTGGATGAGGCTGTGCAAGGTGGGACATCTGGAGGGGAATGAGAGAGAGAGAGAGACACCATTTGACGTCTTCATCTTGAGTGGATCCGATGCGACGGGGTGAAGAAGACATCACGGAGCGGGGCATTGAACAACAACAACATCATCAACATCATCATCATCATCAACATCATCATCATCAACATCATCATCAACATCATCATCAACATCATCATCAACATCATCAATATTATCAACATCATCAACATCATCATCAACATCATCAACATCAGCATCATCAACATCATCATCAACATCTTCAACATCATCATCAACATCATCATCATCAACATCATCATCAACATCAACAACATCATCAACATCATCAACATCATCATCAACAACATCATCATCAACATCGTCAGATGACGGGACTATGATCGCAGGATGTCAAGAGTCCATTCGCGCCTAAGCCGCGTCGATTGATTTCTCGGCACGACGCAGCCGAGCGACTGATCCCGTTCGAGCGACGAACGAACGCGGATTTTGTGAATGAAGAGGAGGAACGATCGAATGAGCGGTTCGAGTTCACGGCTTCGCAGCGATTCCGTTTGTGCGGTCTGAGCGCGCGTGTGCGTGTGCGTGCGTTCCCAGGTACACACACACACACACAGACACACACAGACACACACAGACACACACACACACACAAAGACACACACACATAGAGATACAGACACACACACAGACACACACAGACACATAGACACACACAGACACACACACACAAAGACACACACACATAGAGATACAGACACACACACAGACACACACACACACACAAAGACACACACACACATAGAGATACAGACACACACACAGACACACACACGCACACAGACACACACAGACACATAGACATACACAGACACACACACACAGACACACACACACAGACAGACACACACACACAAAGACACACACACATAGAGATACAGACACACACACATATACACACACGCACACAGACACACACAGACACATAGACATACACAGACACACACACACAGACACACACACAGACACACACATAGACACACACACACAGACACACACAAAGACACACACACATAGAGATACAGACACACACACAGACACACACACGCACACAGACACACACAGACACACACACACAAAGACACACACACATAGAGATACAGACACGCGCACACAGACACACACAGACACATAGACACACACAGACACACACACACAAAGACACACACACAGACACACACAGACACACACAGACACACACAAACACACACAGACACACACAGACACACACAAACACACACAGACACACAGACACACACACAGACACACACACAGACACATACACACAGACACACACACAGACACACACACACTCAGACACACACGCAAGTGCTGTCAGCGAGTAGGCCGGCACGGCACACGAGGGGGTGGGTGGACATCACCACGCCCCGGCCGTCTTTGTCTTCCCCAGTGGCGATGTTTACTACACACCGCACCAGGTACTCGTTTGAGGCTGAGTCGACCTAGAGGAAGCCCAGGACCGGTTTAGATAATCGTCACGTGGTGGTGTTGGCCGAGAGCGTTAATCGAACTCGGAGTCGCCGGGTTCGTAGCGCAGCGCAGCGGTAACCGCTGCACCACCGCTCCTCAGGTACACACACACCACACACACACGTGCACACACAGACACACACACTACACACACACGTGCACACACAGACACACACACTACACACACACACGTACACACACAGACACACACACTACACACACATACGTGCACACACAGACACACACACCACACACACACACGTACACACACAGACACACACACCACACACACACGTGCACACACAGACACACACACCACACACACACGTGCACACACAGACACACACACTACACACACACACGTACACACACAGACACACACACTACACACACATACGTGCACACAAAGACACACACACCACACACATACGTGCACACACAGACACACACACTACACACACACACGTACACACACAGACACACACACCACACACACACGTGCACACACAGACACACACACTACACACACACACGTGCACACACAGACACACACACACCACACACACACGTGCACACACAGACACACACACTACACACACACACGTACACACACAGACACACACACTACACACACACACGTGCACACACAGACACACACACTACACACACACACGTACACACACAGACACACACACCACACACACACACGTACACACACAGACACACACACCACACACACACGTGCACACACAGACACACACACTACACACACACACGTACACACACAGACACACACACTACACACACACACACACGTACACACACAGACACACACACTACACACACACACGTACACACACAGACACACACACTACACACACATACTTGCACACACAGACACACACTACACACACACACGTACACACACAGACACACACACTACACACACACACGTACACACACAGACACACACACTACACACACACACGTACACACACAGACACACACACTACACACACACACGTACACACACAGACACACACACTACACACACGTACACACACAGACACACACACTACACACACACACGTACACACACAGACACACACAGGTGCACACACGTACGCGTACACATATACAGACACGTACACACGTACACAGACACGTACACACGTACACACAAACACAGACACACAGACACGTACACACACACACACAGTCACGTACACACACACACGTACACACACACACAGACACACACAGGTACACACACACACACGTACACAGACACGTACGCGTACACAGACACACACACGTACACACACGTACACACACACACAGACACGTACACACGTACACACAGACACGTACACACACACACAGACACGTACACACACACAGACACGTACACACAGACACGTACACATAGACACAAAGACAAAGATCCCCCGTGTAGGCTTTCGCAGACTGTTGGGGACAAGTGCTGTTAGCGAGCACCTATGAAGGCCGGCACGGTGCACGGATGGATGGTCGTCCCTAGGCCCGGCCGCCTTTGTCTCCCCTGAAGCGATTGCATTTTTGTTAGTTTTACGCACCGCAACCAGGACTCCTAGTTTTGAGGCTGAGTCGACCTAGGGAGAGTCCGCGCGCGCGCACGCACGCGTAGCGAGCATCACGCAAGCTCGCTCGCTGCAGCACGCAGCTTGCACGGCAGAAGAGAGGCAGGAGAGAGCGGTGGGAGAGGCAGGAGAGAGGGTGGGAGAGAGAGAGCGGTGGGAGAGAGAGAGAGAGGGTGGGGGAGTGGGAGAGTGGGAGAGAGGGTGGGAGAGGCAGGAGAGAGCGGTGGGAGAGGCAGGAGAGAGCGGTGGGAGAGGCAGGAGAGAGCGGTGGGAGAGAGAGAGGGTGGGAGAGAGAGAGGGTGGGGGAGTGGGAGAGTGTGGGAGAGCGGTGGGAGAGTGGGAGAGTGTGGGAGAGGCAGGAGAGAGCGGTGGGAGAGAGAGAGAGGGTGGGGGAGTGGGAGAGCGGTGGGAGAGTGGGAGAGAGGGTGGGAGAGGCAGGAGAGACTTGAGGGTGGGAGAGCGGTGGGAGAGTGGGAGAGGCAGGAGAGAGAGAGAGAGGGTTGGAGAGAGGGTGGGGGAGCGGTGGGAGAGGCAGAAGAGAGAGTTCGCGAAAAGGAGAGAGAGCCGAGTGGAGCGGAGCGAGAAGAGAGAGCGAGAGAGCACACGGATCGCTAAGGAGCTCGGGGCTGGCGGTCGAGCGCGTACGATTCCTCCTCCACATCCTCAACGTCACTTTGGACGTTCCTGCGGCGAGGCCGCGTACGTCCCCAGGGGCGGAGGGAGGGGGGAGCTGATGGCGTTAGTGACAAGGAGAGATTGCGTCTCCTCCTCACCCTCCGTCTCGTGCAACATCATCACCATCACAGCCTCCTCCTCCTCATCATCATCACTGCCCGTCGTCGGGGTTGGCTCTGGACTTGCGGCCGAAGAGGATGTACTTGGTCCCGGCACTGCTAACGGCTCCGCGGCTTCTGACGCAGCGTCGACGACGGGTGAGTGAGCGAGATTCGGGCATTGTTCACGTTTTTATTGGACTGGGCAGCGCGCGTGCGTGTGTGTGTGTCTGTGTGTGTGTCTGTGTGTGTGTCTCTATGTGTGTGTGTCTGTGTGTGTGTGTCTGTGTGTGTGTCTGTGTATGTCTGTGTGTGTGTCTGTGTATGTCTGTGTGTGTCTGTGTGTGTGTGTCTGTGTGTGTGTGTCTGTGTGTGTATCTGTCTGTGTGTGTATCTGTGTGTGAGTCTGTGTGTTTGTCGGTGTGTGTGTGACTGTGTGTGTGTGTCTGTGTGTCTGTGTCTGCCGTGTGTGTGTGTCTGTGTGTGTGTGTCTGTGTGTCTGTGTCTGCCGTGTGTGTGTGTCTGTCTGTCTGCCGTGTGTGTGTGTCTGTGTGTGTGTGTCTGTGTGTCTGTGTCTGCCGTGTGTGTGTGTCTGCCGTGTGTGTGTGTCTGTCTGTCTGCCGTGTGTGTGTGTCTGTCTGTTTGTGTGTCTGTGTGTGTGTGTGTGTCTGTGTGTTTGTCTGTGTGTCTGTCTGTGTGTCTGTCTGTGCGTGTGTCTGTGTGTGTGTGTCTGTCTGTGTGTGTCTGTCTGTGTGTCTGTCTGTGTGTCTGACTGTCTGTGTGTGTCTGTGTGTGTGTCTGCCTGTGTGTCTGCTGTGTGTGTGTCTGTGTGTCTATCTGTGTGTCTGTCTGTGTGTGTCTCTCTGTGTGTGTCTGTGTGTCTGTCTGTGTGTGTCTGTGTGTCTGTCTGTGTGTGTGTGTCTTTGTCCACTGTGTGTGTGTGTGTCTGTCTGTGTGTGTCTGTGTGTCTGTCTGTGTGTGTGTGTCTTTGTCCACTGTGTGTGTCTGTGTGTGTGTGTCTGTGTGTGTGTCTGTGTCTGCCGTGTATGTGTGAGAGTGGGTGGGGGGAGCGGTGGTGCAGCTGTTAGCGCACTGCGCTATAAACCCGGCGACCCGGGTTCGATTCTCGCTCACGGCCAACACCAGTGACGATCCTGGGCCTCCTCTAGGTCGACTCAGCCTCAAATGATTAACCTGGTGCGGTGTGTAGTAAACATCGTCACTGGGGAGACAAAGGCGGCCTGGCGTGCTGTTGGCCACCCACCCCCTCGTGTGCCGTGCCGGCCTTCATAGGTGCTCGCTAACAGCACTTGCCCCAACATTCTGTTGAGGCTACACGGGGGATCTTTGGGGGGGAGCGGTGGTGCAGCGGTTAGCGCACTGCGCTGTGAGCACCTTGAGACCCGACTTCGAATTCCCATCTCACGTCATCCACCAATTCCAGTGACGGATCGTTGAACCGGTTCAGGGTCCTTCCCTAGGTCGACTCAGCCTTAAAAAAACATTAACAATGAGATAGCTGACTCGGTCTGCATGTGTAAAGATCAGCACTGGGGAGACAAAGGCGGCCGGGCACGATCGGTGCAGGCCACCCGCCCCCTCGTGTGCCGTGCCGGTCTTCATGGATGCGACTCGCTAACTGCACTTGCCCCAAGTCAGTGGAGGCTATACGGAGAGGGGGGTCTATATCTTTATTATGTGAACGTGTTAGAGTGTGTGTATGTGTGTGTGTGTGATGGTTATAAGGTGAACCTAGCCTGGCACACGCGCCGTGGTGACGTCACCGCTGTTGTTGTGATGGGGCGCTGCGGTGGCTAGGAGATGTTGACTACCTCGCCTGGTACACAGGAGGTCGTGGGTTCGATCACGACCCTGACGATGCCTGCTGCTGCTGTATATTTGCAGTTTGCGTATCTCTCTCTCTCATCATCATCACGGTGGCTAGGAGATGTTGACTACCTCGCCTGGTACACATGAGGTCGTGGGTTCGATCGTGACCCTGACGATGCCTGCTGCTGTATACTTGGAGTCTGCGTCTCTCTCATCATCACGGTGGCTAGGAGATGTTGACTACATCGCCTCGCCTACAGGAGGTCGTGGGTTGGATCCCGACCCTGACGATGCCTGCTGTTGTATATTTGGAGTTTGCGTCTCTCTCTCATCATCATCATCACGGTGGCTAGGAGATGTTGACTACCTCGCCTGATCTACAGGAGGTCGTGTGTTCGATCACGACCCTGACAATGCCTGCTACTGCTGTATATTTGGAGTTTGCGTCTCTCTCATCATCATCACGGTGGCTAGGAGATGTTGACTATCTCACCTGGTATACAGGAGGTCGTGGGTTCGATCACGACCCTGACGATGCCTGCTGCTGTATATTTGGAGTTTGTGTGTCTCTCTCTCTCTCTCATCAACATCACAGTGGCTAGGAGATGTTGACTATCTCACCTGGTCTACAGGAGGTCGTGTGTTCGATCACGACCCTGACGATGCCTGCTGGCGCTGTGTGTGTCTTTGAGTGTGTGTCTGGTCAACAACGTTGTGTATGCCAATGATTTGGTGATAGCTGCTCATTCAGAGAAGGAGTTGGAGACGCTGCTGCTGAGACTAGAGCATGCCACTAAGAGGTGGGGTTTTACCATCAGCCCCACCAAAAACACATTCCTGCAGAGGGAGCTGGTAGGAACGTTGGGTTGCTCGGTCAATGGCCTGCAGGGTCAACGGCGGCGTGGTGTATTCCGCAAATATAGCCGACTGTGAGGGCGGGCACAAGCCGGCGTGAGTAGGTGAAGCGTTGAGTTGTATAAGGGCACCACGGGGTGACCAGCCCCTACCCACCCAGCCCAACCCCTCCCACCCAGCCCCGCCCCACCCTCCCCTCCCAGCCCTTCCCCTCCCCACCCAGCCCCACCCTCCCCACCCAGCCCCTCCCTGCACGACGGACACAATAATCCCCTGTCGGCTGGTGTAACCATGAGGTTCCTTCCAGTACTAAGCACCTGCCTGGGAATTTTGTACCATCGGACACTCCACCCCCACAACTCCCAATCGGTGATGGGGCAGTTGTGGAGAGAGTGGAGAGTTTCCCATACCTGGGCAGTGTGCTTATGAATGGCTCAGGTTTAACAGCAGAGGTCTCACTCCGAATCAGTCGAGCGGCAATATATTTTCATCGGTTGCGTAACGCTGTGTGGAAGCTACCTGGTCTGTCGCTCCGCACGAAGCTTCAGGTCTTCTCGGCCACAGTCATTCCCTCCCTTCTCTACGCTTGCGAAACGTGGACTCCCCTAATGGAGCATCTTCGCCGGTTGGAAACATTTAGGCTGGCCTGCCTACGATCCATCCTGGGTTTAACCAGGCTGGATTGTGTGAGGAGCTCACAAATCCTTGAAAGATCTGGGAAAAGTCCCATCGGTGAGCTCCTCCGGCAGGCAAGGCTGCGTTGGCTGGGTCATGTAGCCCGCATGCCCAGCCACCGCATGCCTAACCAGCTTTTGTTTGGCCGGATCGAGGGGGCTAAACGGGCGCGGCACGGGCTAGAGATGAGATGGAGTGATGTGGTACAGGAGGACGTGGAGCTGAGTGGACTTGTCGATGACTGGTACCAGCGGTGTCAAGATCGGCCTCTGTGGAGGAGGCTCGTGAAGGACGCTACTGGGCAGTTGGAGGCAGTCGCCCTCCAACAACAACGGAGGGCGGAGGAGCGACGCTCACAACAACGAGCGGAGCGCCGGGTGGCTAAAGCACAGCAAGTTGGCACAGTAGGGGGCACAAGTGGTGCATCAGCCAGTCATCTCGGTCATCTCAGTCAGTCGACCCGTGGCACCTGCTGGGTCTGCCCCTTGACCTCCTGCCAGCGGGCGTTCGACACTTCACGTGGCCTCAAGGTGCACATGGCCTGGCACAAGCGTCGTGGTGACGTCACCGCCACTCAGTGGCGATTGGCGGTTGTTGTTGTTGTGGAGTGTGTCTGCAGTGTGTGTGTGAGAGTGGGTGAGGGAGCGGTGGTGCAGCGGTTAGCGCGCTGCGCTGTGAGCACCTTGATACCCGACTTCGAATTCCCAGCTCAGGTCAACCAACAATTCCCGTGACGGGTCCTTCCCTAGGTCAACTCAGCCTTAAAAACATTAACAATGCGATAGCTGACTCGGTCTGCGTGTGTGTGTGTGAAGATCAGCACTGGGGAGACAAAGGCGGCCGGGCACGATCGGTGCAGGCCACCCGCCCCCTCGTGTGCCGTGCCGGTCTTCATGGATGCGACTCGCTAACTGCACTTGCCCCAAGTCGGTGGAGGCTATACGGAGAGGGTGGGGGGGTCTACATCTCTATTAGGTGAACGTGTTAGAGTGTGTGTATGTGTGTATGTGTGTGATGGTTATACGGTGCACCTAGCCTGGCACTCGCGCCGTGGTGACGTCACCGCTGTTGTTGTGATCATGGGGCGCCGCGGTGGCTAGGAGATGTTGACTACCTCGCCTGGTACACAGGAGGTCGTGGGTTCGAAACCGACCCTGACGATGCCTGCTGCTGTATATTTGGAGTTTGCGTCTCTCTCTCATCATCCTCATCATGGTGACTCGGAGATATTGACCACCTCGCATGGTCTACAGGAGGTCGTGGGTTCGATCACGATCCTGACGATGCCTGCTGCTGTATGTTTGCAGTTTGCGTCTCTCTCATCATCATCATCACGGTGGCTAGGAGATGTTGACTACCTTGCTTGGTACACATGAGGTCGTGGGTTCGAACCCGACCCTGACGATGCCTGCTGCTGTATATTTGGAGTTTGCGTCTCTCTCTCTCATCATCATCATCACGGTGACTCGGAGATGTTGACTACCTCGCGTGGTCTACAGGAGGTCGTGGGTTCGATCCCGACCTTTACGATGCCTGCTGTTGTATAGTTGGAGTCTGCGTCTCTCTCTCATCATCATCATCACGGTGACTCGGAGATGTTGACTACCTCGCGTGGTCTACAGGAGGTCGTGGGTTCGATCCCGACCCTGACGATGCCTGCTGCTGCTGTATATTTTGAGTTTGCGTGTCACTCTCTCTCTCATCATCATCACGGTGGCTAGGAGATGTTGACTACATCGCCTGGTCTACAGGAGGTCGTGGGTTCGATCCCGACCCTGACGATGCCTGCTGCTGCTGTTGTATATTTGGAGTTTGCGTCTCTCTCTCCTCTCTCCGTGGATGTTTCCGTCCGCGTCCTCTCCGAGTTTCTGTTTCATCTCCCTCCACATTTGTATTTGACGTCAAGGCATCTCTGAGTGATTTGGCTATCGCTATACATTCACACGCGGCGAACCAATCTCGCCCCCATTCTTCATCGATGACACGCTGCACCCCGCAAGGTCGACGTTTCGGTCTATGGGTCAAGCGAGATTTTGCCCGTGTAGCTCCCAGGCTACGGAACGTTGATTTTTTTCATCGCGATATTATTATTTTTTTTAATGCTTCTTTAAAACTATTCATACGCTTCGTGTTTATTGTTTGTTAATCTTGAAATCTTTCGGTAAAGTCACTTAAACATATGATAACATAATAAAAGTCTATAATGTAGACTGTAGCGATGGTTATTAAGCTGGGTGAGTGTACTGGCAGTCTATAATGTAGACTGCAGCCTGGTTATTAAGCTGAGTGTTTTGACAGTCTATAATATACAGTCTATAATAAAGACTGTAGCCTGGCTATTTAGCTGGGTGAGTGTACTGACAGTCTATAATGTAGACTGTAGCCTGGCTATTTAGCTGGGTGAGTGTACTGACAGTCTATAATGTAGACTGTAGCCTGGTTATTAAGCTGAGTGAGTGTATTGGCAGTCTATAATATAGACTGTAGCCTGGTTATTAAGCTGAGTGAGTGTACTGACAGTCTATAATGTAGACTGTGGCCTGGTTATTAAGCTGAGTGAGTGTATTGGCAGTCTATAATATAGACTGTAGCCTGGTTATTAAGCTGAGTGAGTGTACTGACAGTCTATAATATAGACTGTAGCCTGGTTATTAAGCTGGGTGAGTGTACTGACAGTCTATAATGTAGACTGTGGCCTGGTTATTAAGCTGAGTGAGTGTACTGACAGTCTATAATGTAGACTGTGGCCTGGTTATTAAGCTGAGTGAGTGTACTGACAGTCTATAATGTAGACTGTAGCCTGGTTATTAAGCTGAGTGAGTGTACTGACAGTCTATAATGTAGACTGTGGCCTGGTTATTAAGCTGAGTGAGTGTACTGACAGTCTATAATGTAGACTGTAGCCTGGTTATTAAGCTGGGTGAGTGTACTGACAGTCTATAATGTAGACTGTGGCCTGGTTATTAAGCCGGGTGAGTGTACGGACAGTCTATAATGTAGACTGTAGCCTGGTTATTAAGCTGAGTGAGTGTACTGACAGTCTATAATGTAGACTGTAGCGATGGTTATTAAGCCGGGTGAGTGTACTGGCAGTCTATAATGTAGACTGTAGCCTGGTTATTAAGCTGAGTGAGTGTACTGACAGTCTATAATGTAGACTGTAGCCTGGTTATTAAGCTGGGTGAGTGTACTGACAGTCTATAATGTAGACTGTAGCGATGGTTATTTAGATTGGTGAGTGTACTGACAGTCTATAATGTAGACTGTAGCCTGGTTATTAAGCAGGGTGAGTGTATTGGCAGTTTATAATGTAGACTGTAGCCTGGTTATTAAGCTGGGTGAGTGTACTGACAGTCTATAATGTAGACTGTAGCCTGGTTATTAAGCTGGGTGAGTGTACTGACAGTCTATAATGTAGACTGTAGCCTGGTTGTTAAGCTGGGTGAGTGTACTGACAGTCTATAATGTAGATTGTAGCCTAGTTATTAAGCCGGGTGAGTGTACGGACAGTCTATAATGTAGACTGTAGCCTGGTTATTAAGCTGGGTGAGTGTACTGACAGTCTATAATGTAGACTGTAGCGATGGTTATTAAGCTGAGTGAGTGTACGGACAGTCTATAATGTAGACTGTTGCGATGGTTATTAAGCTGAGTGAGTGTACTGACAGTCTATAAAGTAGACTGTAGCCTGGTTATTAAGCTGAGTGGGTGTACTGACAGTCTATAATGTAGACTGTAGCCTGGTTATTAAGCTGAGTGGGTGTACTGACAGTCTATAATGTAGACTGTAGCCTGGTTATTAGGCTGGGTGAGTGTACTGACAGTCTATAATGTAGACTGTAGCCTGGCTATTTAGCTGAGTGAGTGTACTGGCAGTCTATAATGTAGACTGTAGTCTGGTTATTAAGCTGTGTGAGTGTACTGGCAGTCTATGATGTAGACTAGCCTGGTTATTAGGCTGGGTGAGTGTACTGACAGTCTATAATGTAGACTGTAGCCTGGCTATTTAGCTGAGTGAGTGTACTGGCAGTCTATAATGTAGACTGTAGTCTGGTTATTAAGCTGTGTGAGTGTACTGGCAGTCTATGATGTAGACTAGCCTGGTTATTAGGCTGGGTGAGTGTACTGACAGTCTATAATGTAGACTGTAGCCTGGCTATTTAGCTGAGTGAGTGCACTGACAGTCTATAATGTAGACTGTAGTCTGGTTATTAGGCTGGGTGAGTGTACTGACAGTCTATAATGTAGACTCTAGCCTGGTTATTAAGCTGACTGAGTGTATTGACAGTCTATAATGTATATTTAGAATCTCATCATTTTCGTGCTGAATGTCTGCTGCTGCTGCTGATGCTGTGTCCTGTACAGCGCTTTCGAGATGATTGATGAAAAGTGCTGAGTAAATGTCATAATAAGTATCATCATCATCATGATATCATCATGATGATGATGATAATGATATCGGCCACTTCACTGAGCGCTGGACAGACTTTAAATACTTAGACTCATAAACTCATAAACTACCATTCTTAGATATTCTGTTTGAGAGGAGACCTGACGGATCCTTGGGACATTCTGTCGACAGGAAAGCCACCCACACAGATTCCTACTTGAAACCGGATTCCCACCACCACCCATCTCAAAATAATTCTCTCATCAAAACGCTATACCACAGAGCTCATGGCGTTTCTGACCAACACCACCTGGCCGGTGAATTAAGACATGTACATCGGGCCCTCAGGATGCACGGATACTCTGACCGCACTATCCGCCAAGCTGTTTCTCCCACCACACATAAACAGCCACATGAAACTCCGATCAAAACTATCTCGTTGCCATACATAGCAGGCGTGACCAAAAAGATCTCCAAAATTCTAAACAAACATAAGATCCAAGTCCGAACAGTGCATAAAATCCGTGATCTGATTCCATCTGTGAAGGATGCCGTTCCTGACTTACAGTATCCTGGAGTCTACAAACTGAGTTGCAGTTGTCGTGATTGCTACATTGGAGAAACGAAACGTCATGCCTCTGATCGTGTCCGCGAGCACAAGTCAGATCTGAAACACGGCAGAACTGATTATTCTGCCGTTGCCGATCATTGCTACAACTCGGTGGGCTCTCATGAAATTGTCTTTTCCGAGACCAAGGTGCTCTGCAAACCTCCTGGCTACCATCAAAGGTTTGTACACGAAGCCATACAAATATACAAACACAGACATAATTTCAACCGTGATGATGGGTACAAACGGAGTAATCATTGGAAAGATGTGATTAACCATGCAAAAAAGATTTAACTACACTTATTTGGACCATCTTATTTGACAGACAACTATTCTTGAGTTACTGTACAGTTTACTGACAGACAGCCAGTGTTGTTTTACCATGTTTAGCTTCTTTTTTCACACACTGGTTTCCTGCTATAAGTTTTACCCACCAAACAACATAGCAGGAGGCTGTTTCTTCCTGACCTGCTTTTGTGCTTTTACCATCTACATGGCAGAGGCTCGGTCCCATTAGCAGCAGTTGCACTTTAACAATTCTGGCACCTTCCCCCCCCCCCCCTCTTGGCCAATCTACATAATAAAGGCTCAGTCCTTTGTTATGTAGACTAGTTGTAGTCTCAAGCCGCACCAACCTTACCATAATAATAAAAAGGGGGCCTGTCCTGGCCCATCCCCCCCCCTCAACCAGTATATATACGGGGTAGTAGCTCTTGGAATCTCTCATTTACTTGATACAGCTATCGTGCTGTGACGGTTCCACCTGAAGACGGAAGCTTGTGTTGCCTCCGAAACGTCGTGATTTTAATTTTAATTTTATTTTCATTTAATTATACTTTTATTAATTTTAATTTTAATTGTTTTACCTACGTGACTTTACCGAAAAAAAACCTAAGAAGATGACGTCAGAGACCCATAGACTCGCAGAGAGACCCGTAGATTCACACAGAGACCCATCGACTCACATGGAGACCCATAGACTCACAGAGAGACCCATAGATTCACACAGAGACCCATCGACTCACATGGAGACCCATAGACTCGCAGAGAGACCCATAGATTCACACAGAGGCCCATCGACTCACATGGAGACCCATAGACTCACAGAGACCCAAAGACTCACAAATAAACGAATGTATTCTAGATTTGAAGTTTTCGTGACTGCAAGCATCCATACTCTTAGTTCTTTCGGCAAAGTCACGTAGGTAGAAAATAAAATGAATAAATAAAATCACGAAGTTTCGGGCGCAACACAAGCCTCTGTACTCAGGTGTGGACAACCACAGTGACAAAACAATCGCTAAAGTTTACCAAGGAGATGACTGTGACGAGAGATTATACTGGTGGGAACCTCCTGGTTACACCAGCCCACAGGGGATTATTGTGTCCGTCCGTCCGTCGTGCAGGGAGGGGCTGGGTGAGGAAGTAGGGGCTGGGTGGGGAGGGGCTGGGTGGGGAGGGTGGGGCTGGGTGGGGAGGGGCTGGTCACCCCGTGGTGCCCTTATAAAACTCAACGTTTAACCTACTCACGCCGGCCTGTGCCCGCCCTCACAGTCGGGCATATTTGCGGAATACACCACGCCGCCGTTGACCCTGCAGGCCATTGACCGAGCAACCCAACGTTCCTACCAGCTCCCTCCGCAGGAATGTGTTTTAGCTGAGGGGGGGGGGGGGGGGCAGGGTGAGTGTGGGGGCGAGGCGTGAGCTGAAGGATCATAGAGTTCAAGTTCATGTGTTAGGTATAGCCCTGTGAGCCATTCGGCTCTTGAATCGGGTGCAACCGCAACAAACAAAAAACAAAAACACGAACAAAAACATCTTAAAGTGAATATGTGACTGAGTGCAAACAGAAAATCCAAGAAAAGACCGCAAAATATTGCAGAAAAAACACCGTACACCAACGCTGTGTGCAAAAATCCCAGTGGGATGCAAGTCAAACAACAACAAGAACCACAAGTTTTTTCGGTAAAGTCACGTAGAAAGTAAAATAAAATAAAAACAAAAATCACGACGTTTCGGAGGCAACACAAGTCTCCGTCATCAGGTGGGACCGTCACAGCCAGATTAGCTGTATCAACTGATGACGGAGACTTGTGTTGCCTCCGAAACGTCGTGATTTTTGTTTTTATTTTATTTTACTTTCTACGTGACTTTACCGAAAAAACCTGAGAAGATGATTCCTTGCAGTCACGAAAGCTTCAAATCTAGAATTAAGAACCACAAGACAACTTAGATCAAGGCCAACAGTCTAACTCTGTACTACAACAAACAAACATGGCCAAACCGAAACACTTTTCGAAATCACCAAAATAAAGCCATGAAAGCAATGGAA
Source organism: Lampetra fluviatilis (assembly GCF_964198595.1). Classification (NCBI taxonomy): domain Eukaryota; kingdom Metazoa; phylum Chordata; class Hyperoartia; order Petromyzontiformes; family Petromyzontidae; genus Lampetra; species Lampetra fluviatilis. Next base: position 36,525 of record NW_027620512.1, on the reverse strand, counting down.
CAGTGATCATAGGAACTGTGACGGAATGTTCACAATAAACGGCATAAACAACATGTACTACCAAAACCCTGCAGCCGTAGCTGGCTGCATGAGTCACTCCACAACAGCAGAAGCATCAGTCGGAGTGTTATCATTGTTCAATGCACCTTTAAGATCAGCACACTAAATCAAAACACAGGTCGTACTTTGTAGCGATCATCCGGAGCGAAACATTTTATTTGAGGCCACTGAATAGCAGTAGCATGTATGGGGTGTACAACTCCTCTAGAGCAGTTTTGAGTGAAGATCTCATAGGTAGTGACTCAAGTTTCAATTTATTGGTAACAGCATTCCAGACCCTGGGGGTATCAATAGCAATGGCCCTTCCTCCAGTATATGTACGGCAATAAGGAATGTTAAGCTGGTTAATGATCGAAGACCTTAGGTCAAATTTGTTCTTTGAAACAGAGAGGAGATCCAGCAGGTAGTCTGCGGATTTTTTTGTAAGTACATCGTGAATAAATAAGATCTGGTGCACAAGCCGTCGAACATTCAGAGATGTTAAGTTTGACCCAATGTAGAGATCGCAGTGGTGAGTCCTATATGGGCAGTTCAATGCAAATCTTAAGGCCGAGTGATACATTGAGTCAAGCTTCTTCAGTGCAGTACTGGGGGCTGATTTATACACGATGTCACAGTGATCAAGTAGAGGCAGTATGGTATCTTTAATCAATTCCAAACGTAACATAGGGGGGGGGGAAGCAGTGCTTGTGTCGATATAGAAAACCAATTTATATTTTTGTCTTTTTCCCAATATAATCAATGTGACCTTCAAAATTCAGTATTAAATCCAGGATGACCACAAGATACGTATAGCTCTTGACTTGCTCTATTTGATCATTATTTAAGGAATGTAATTGGTGGAAAATAATTTCCCGCTTTTGTCCTGGTGAGAAGCATAGCACCTTGGTTTTGGCAGGATTTAGGACTAGTTTAAGAGCAACTAGCTGATGTAGTTTGTTGAAATCACTCTGGAGCTTAGCAATCACGTCATCTGGAGAGCGGCCAGTTCAAACTAAAGCTGTGAACCATTGGGGGGGGGGGGGGGGGCGTGGGCTGGAAGATCCTATACTTCAAACTCAAGCTGTGAACTTTTGTGAGACGATCATTGCTACAACGCTGTGGGCTCTCAAGATATTGTCTTTTCCGAGACCAAGGTGCTCTGCAAACCTTCTGGCTACCATCAAAGGTTTGTACACGAAGCCGTCCAGATTTACAAACACAGACATAACTTCAACCGTGATGATGGGTACAAACTGAGTAATCATTGGAAAGATGTTATTAACCATACAATAAAGTTGTAACTACACATTTTTGTTCCATCTTATTTGACAGGTACTATTTTACTTTACCGAGTGTTGACATCTCCAGCGTTTAACAGCACTCTCCTTTTTGTATTTGATTGTCAACCAACACCGGGTATAACAACAACTTGTACACCTATTGATGATTGGTTTTTTATCCTTCTATCTGGCAACAAAATTGACGCCTTTTTTTTACAAGGAGTCATGTTTGCATAGACCACAATACCTGCAGCCATAATGCAAACAAAAAACACAACTCTGATAATGTATGCACTGTCCTTGAAGTTGATTGGTCCACACCCGAGACAGCTTTCCTTAGAGCCTAGTCTCACATGGTGTTGGACCAGATGACGCCAAAAGGTGCACAACTCAAAGACAATGCACCATCAGAGTATGAGAGCTCGGGGTTAAGCATGTACACTATTGGAACCTCATTTGCTAGTAGCAAAATATGATAATTGGTTTTTTACCCTTCTATCTGGCAACAAAACTGACACCTTTTTTTACAAGGAGTCATGTTTGCATAGACTGCAATACCTGCAGTCATAATGCAAACAAAAAACACAACTCTGATAATGTATGCACTGTCCTTGAAGTTGACTGGTCCACACCCGAGACAGCTTTTCTTAGAGCCTAGTCTCACATGGTGTTGGACCAGATTACGCCAAAATGCGTAGACCACAATACCTGGCTGCAGGTATTGTGGTCAATGCAAGCATGACTCCTTGTAAAAAAAGGTGTCAATTTTGTTGCCAGATAGAAGGGTAAAAAACCATTTAGATTTAAAGCTTTCATGACTGCAGGGATTCATCTTCTTGGTTCTTTCAGTAAAGTCACGTAGAATGGAAATAATAAAATAATAAAATAAAACATAATAAAATAATTCTCACGACGTTTCGGGGAGACAGACCTGGTCTTCACCTGAGGACGGCTGCTTGCGTTGTGGCCGAAACGTCGTGAGAATTAGGTTATTATGTTTAATTTTATTATTTTATTATATCCATTCTACGTGACTTTACCGAAAGAACCACGAAGGTAAAAAAACAATTATCATATTTTTTACTGGCAAATGAGGTTCCAATGGTTGTACACGTGTTGAATCTTACAGCCCCGCCCACCCCCCCCCCCCCCAATACGTTCCATTCATTGGCTACCACATTCAGACAAGCCCCTCCGCCCTCCTCCCCCCCATTAACTTGTATTTAAGAGCTTGTCTCTTGGAATCTTTGCCTCACTTGATACGGTAGATCTGGCTGTGACGGTCACACCTGATGACTTGTGTTGCCTCCGAAACGTCGCGATTAATTATTTTATTTCTATTATTATTTAACAAGATGCAGTGAGAAATATTATTTAATAATTGGTTCTTTACCCTTCTATCTGGCAACAAAACTGACACCTTTTTACAAGGAGTCATGTTTGCATAGACCGCAATACCTGCAGTCATAATGCAAACAAAAGAACATAACTCTGATAATGTGCACTGTCCTTGAAGTTGATTGATCCACACAGGTATTGCGGTCTATACAAACATGACTCCTTGTAAAAAAGGTGTCAGTTTTGTTGCCAGATAGAAGGGTAAAGAACCAATTATCATATTTTTACTGGCAAATGAGGTTCCCATAGTGGAAATATTATTTAGTTATTTCTATAATAAAATTATTTACTTTATTTCTATTATTATTTAATAATAAGAGTATTGAAATTGTTATCTATTTAGTTCTATAATGCATTTATTATTTTATTTCTATTATTATTTATATAATGTTCATTGCTTATTTATTTACTTATTTTTCTCCCTGCGTGACTTTACCGAAAAAACCTCAGAGTATAAAGCTGTGATCCGTTGGGAGGGGGGGGGAGGGATCTTAGAGTTCAAACTGGGCCTCGGCAGGGTAAGGTCAAAGGTCAAAGGTAAAAACAACGAGCCTACCTTTTACCTTACCACAATACAATCACTCTACCCTTACCTTTTACCCTTTAGCAGGTAAGGCAAAAGGTAAAATGTAAAATGTATAAAGCGACGAGCCTACCTTTACCCTACCTCTTACCTTACCACAATACAATCACTCTACCCTTACCTTTTACTCTTTAGCAGGTAAGGTAAAATGTATAAAGGCAACGAGCCTACCTTTACCCTACCTTTTACCTTACCACAATACAATCACTCTACCCTTACCTTTTACTCTTTAGCAGGTAAGGCAAAAGGTAAAATGTAAAATGTATAAAGCGACGAGCCTACCTTTACCCTACCTTTTACCTTACCACAATACAATCACTCTACCCTTACCTTTTACTCTTTAGCAGGTAAAATGTAAAATGTATAAAGCGACGAGTCTACCTTTTACCCTACATTTTACCCTTACCCCATTTAAATTACCCGATTACAGGGTAATTACTGGGGTACTACTACACATGCACAAGGTTTATAACGGTAAATGCTGGGTAGAGCGCTTTATTCATATAGAATACTCATGATAATGGCAATTTTACAATCTTGTTGTTGTCGTTGTTGTCGTTGTTGTTGTTGTCGTTGTTGTTGTTGTCGTTGTCTTTGTTGTTGTTGTTGTTGTCGTTGTCGTTGTCTTTGTTGTTGTCGTTGTCGTTGTCGTTGTTGTTGTTGTTGTTGTCGTTGTTGTTGTTGTCGTTGTTGTTGTTGTTGTTGTTGTTGTCGTCGTTGTTGTTGTCGTTGTTGTTGTTGTCGTTGTTGTTGTTGTTGTCGTTGTCGTTGTTGTTGTTGTTGTTGTCGTTGTTGTTGTTGTCGTTGTCGTTGTCGTTGTCGTTGTCGTTGTTGTTGTTGTTGTCGTTGTTGTTGTTGTTGTTGTCGTCGTCGTTGTTGTTGTCGTTGTTGTTGTCGTTGTTGTTGTTGTTGTTGTCGTTGTTGTTGTTGTTGTTGTCGTTGTTGTTGTTGTCGTTGTTATTGTTGTTGTCGTTGTTGTTGTCGTTGTCGTTGTCGTTGTCGTTGTCGTTGTCGTTGTCGTTGTTGTTGTTGTCGTTGTTGTTGTTGTTGTTGTCGTTGTTGTTGTTGTTGTTGTCGTTGTTGTTGTTGTTGTTGTTGTCGTTGTTGTTGTTGTTGTCGTTGTTGTTGTTGTTGTTGTTGTCGTCGTTGTTGTTGTTGTTGTTGTCGTTGTTGTTGTTGTCGTTGTCGTTGTTGTTGTCGTTGTCGTTGTTGTCGTTGTTGTTGTTGTTGTTGTCGTTGTTGTTGTCGTTGTCGTTGTCGTTGTTGTTGTTGTTGTTGTCGTTGTTGTTGTCGTTGTCGTTGTTGTTGTTGTTGTTGTCGTTGTTGTTGTTGTTGTCGTTGTTGTTGTTGTTGTTGTCGTTGTTGTTGTTGTTGTTGTTGTCGTTGTTGTTGTCGTTGTTGTTGTTGTCGTTGTCGTTGTTGTTGTTGTTGTCGTTGTTGTTGTTGTCGTTGTTGTTGTTGTTGTTGTAGTCGTTGTTGTTGTTGTCATTGTCGTTGTTGTTGTTGTTGTCGTTGTTGTTGTTGTTGTCGTTGTCGTTGTTGTTGTTGTTGTTGTAGTCATTGTTGTTGTTGTTGTTGTCGTTGTTGTCGTCGTTGTTGTCGTTGTTGTTGTCGTTGTCGTTGTTGTTGTTGTCGTTGTTGTTGTCGTTGTTGTCGTCGTTGTTGTATCCTCAAATCTTGTAACTCAATTTTAACCCGCTTCCCAACGTGATATCGACTGCAAACTTGGCATACTTGCGTCAAACTGATGACAACACGACTTTCTATCACAAAACATGAGAATAAAGGTACTTGAACAATCTCTTTTTTTCATCTTGCGTTTTGTGCTTGCGTCTAATTGTCCACGCTCACACTGACGTTGTCTGTAAATCACCACGGCCCCTTCACGTCGCGGCAACAAGCTTCTTGGTCACTTCCTGGAGTCGTGGAGTTCTTCCATTGCGAGTACATTTCATAAAAGCGTGTTTTTTTTTTTTAAAGTTTGTTTGAATATTACTTGTTAAACGGAGGCCACGGACTGCGCCACGGAGCTTTTAGCGGTAAACTAGGTACGGTATTTACCGGGTAACACTTCGCCGCTACCTTTACCCTACCGGGTAATTCTTTCCGCGCGGTACCTTTACCCCGTACCCCTTTACCTTACCCCCTGGCATGCCGATGCCTTTACCCTTCTACCCGGTTCATGAGGGTAGAATCACCCGACCTTGCCGAACCCTTTATCTGCAATCCCTCGTCACAGGCGTCTCTTTCGCGGGAAAAACTTTGGCGATCGTTTTGTCGACGTGGTTGTGCGCACCTGCGGATGGGCGCCTGTGTTCTGCCCGAAACGTCGTCGCGATTTGTGTATTTTTCGAGCTTCGCGACTTCGCCGAAGTAACCAGGAGGGAAGGATTGTCCATTACCTCGCCCGCTATGCAGGAGGGTCACTGACGTGTGTTCACTAACGCGTGTTCACTAACGTGTGTGTGTTCACTAACGTGTGTGTGTTCACTAACGTGTGTTCACTAACGTGTGTGTGTTCACTAACGTGTGTGTGTTCACTAACGCGTGTTCACTAACGTGTGTGTGTTCACTAACGTGTGTGTGTTCACTAACGCGTGTGTGTTCACTAACGTGTGTTCACTAACGCGTGTTCACTAACGTGTGTTCACTAACGTGTGTGTGTTCACTAACGCGTGTGTGTTCACTAACGTGTGTTCACTAACGTGTGTTCACTAACGTGTGTTCACTAACGTGTGTGTGTTCACTAACGCGTGTGTGTTCACTAACGTGTGTTCACTAACGCGTGTTCACTAACGTGTGTTCACTAACGTGTGTGTGTTCACTAACGCGTGTGTGTTCACTAACGTGTGTTCACTAACGCGTGTTCACTAACGTGTGTTCACTAACGTGTGTGTGTTCACTAACGTGTGTTCACTAACGTGTGTGTGTTCACTAACGTGTGTGTGTTCACTAACGTGTGTGTGTTCACTAACGTGTGTGTGTTCACTAACGTGTGTGTGTTCACTAACGTGTGTTCACTAACGTGTGTGTGTTCACTAACGTGTGTGTGTTCGCTAACGTGTGTGTGTTCACTAACGTGTGTGTGTTCACTAACGTGTGTGTGTTCACTAACGTGTGTTCACTAACGTGTGTGTGTTCACTAACGTGTGTTCACTAACGTGTGTGTGTTCACTAACGTGTGTGTGTTCACTAACGTGTGTTCACTAACGTGTGTGTGTTCACTAACGTGTGTGTGTTCACTAACGTGTGTGTGTTCACTAACGTGTGCGTGTTCACTAACGTGTGTGTGTTCACTAACGTGTGTGTGTTCACTAACGTGTGTGTGTTCACTAACGTGTGTGTGTTCACTAACGTGTGTGTGTTCACTAACGTGTGTTCACTAACGTGTGTGTGTTCACTAACGTGTGTGTGTTCACTAACGTGTGTGTGTTCACTAACGTGTGTGTGTTCACTAACGTGTGTGTGTTCACTAACGTGTGTGTGTTCACTAACGTGTGTTCACTAACGTGTGTGTGTTCGCTAACGTGTGTGTGTTCACTAACGTGTGTGTGTTCACTAACGCGTGTTCACTAACGTGTGTGTGTTCACTAACGTGTGTGTGTTCACTAACGTGTGTGTGTTCACTAACGTGTGTGTGTTCACTAACGCGTGTGTGTTCACTAACGTGTGTGTGTTCGCTAACGTGTGTGTGTTCACTAACGTGTGTGTGTTCGCTAACGTGTGTGTGTTCACTAACGTGTGTGTGTTCACTAACGTGTGTGTGTTCACTAACGTGTGTGTGTTCGCTAACGTGTGTGTGTTCACTAACGTGTGTGTGTTCACTAACGCGTGTGTGTTCACTAACGTGTGTGTGTTCACTAACGTGTGTGTGTTCGCTAACGTGTGTGTGTTCACTAACGTGTGTGTGTTCACTAACGCGTGTGTGTTCACTAACGTGTGTGTGTTCACTAACGTGTGTGTGTTCACTAACGTGTGTGTGTTCACTAACGTGTGTGTGTTCACTAACGTGTGTGTGTTCGCTAACGTGCGTGTGTTCACTAACGTGTGTGTGTTCACTAACGTGTGTGTGTTCACTAACGTGTGTGTGTTCACTAACGTGCGTGTGTTCACTAACGTGTGTGTGTTCACTAACGTGTGTGTGTCCACTAACGTGTGTGTGTTCACTAACGTGTGTGTGTTCACTAACGTGTGTGTGTTCACTAACGTGTGTGTGTTCACTAACGTGTGTGTGTTCACTAACGTGCGTGTGTTCACTAACGTGTGTGTGTTCACTAACGTGTGTGTGTCCACTAACGTGTGTGTGTTCACTAACGTGCGTGTGTTCACTAACGTGTGTGTGTTCACTAACGTGTGTGTGTTCACTAACGTGTGTTCACTAACGTGTGTGTGTTCGCTAACGTGTGTGTGTTCGCTAACGTGTGTGTGTTCACTAACGTGTGTGTGTTCACTAACGTGTGTGTGTTCACTAACGTGTGTGTGTTCACTAACGTGTGTGTGTTCACTAACGTGTGTGTGTTCACTAACGTGTGTTCACTAACGTGTGTGTGTTCACTAACGTGTGTGTGTTCACTAACGTGTGTTCACTAACGTGTGTGTGTTCGCTAACGTGTGTGTGTTCACTAACGTGTGTGTGTTCACTAACGTGTGTGTGTTCACTAACGTGTGTTCACTAACGTGTGTTCACTAACGCGTGTGTGTTCACTAACGTGTGTGTGTTCACTAACGTGTGTTCACTAACGTGTGTTCACTAACGTGTGTGTGTTCACTAACGTGTGTGTGTTCACTAACGTGTGTGTGTTCGCTAACGTGTGTGTGTTCACTAACGTGTGTGTGTTCACTAACGTGTGTTCACTAACGTGTGTGTGTTCACTAACGTGTGTGTGTTCACTAACGTGTGTGTGTTCACTAACGTGTGTGTGTTCACTAACGTGTGTGTGTTCGCTAACGTGCGTGTGTTCACTAACGTGTGTGTGTTCACTAACGTGTGTGTGTTCACTAACGTGTGTGTGTTCGCTAACGTGTGTGTGTTCACTAACGTGCGTGTGTTCACTAACGTGTGTGTGTTCACTAACGTGTGTGTGTTCACTAACGTGTGTGTGTTCACTAACGTGTGTGTGTTCACTAACGTGTGTGTGTTCACTAACGTGTGTGTGTTCACTAACGTGTGTGTGTCCACTAACGTGTGTGTGTTCACTAACGTGTGTGTGTCCACTAACGTGTGTGTGTTCACTAACGTGTGTGTGTTCGCTAACGTGTGTGTGTTCACTAACGTGTGTGTGTTCACTAACGTGCGTGTGTTCACTAACGTGTGTGTGTTCACTAACGTGTGTGTGTTCACTAACGTGTGTGTGTTCGCTAACGTGTGTGTGTTCACTAACGTGTGTGTGTTCACTAACGTGCGTGTGTTCACTAACGTGTGTGTGTTCACTAACGTGTGTGTGTTCACTAACGTGTGTGTGTTCACTAACGCGTGTGTGTTCACTAACGTGTGTGTGTTCACTAACGTGTGTGTGTTCACTAACGTGTGTGTGTCCACTAACGCGTGTGTGTTCACTAACGTGTGTGTGTTCACTAACGTGTGTGTGTTCACTAACGTGCGTGTGTTCACTAACGTGTGTGTGTTCACTAACGCGTGTGTGTCCACTAACGTGTGTGTGTTCACTAACGTGTGTGTGTTCACTAACGTGCGTGTGTTCACTAACGTGTGTGTGTTCACTAACGTGTGTGTGTTCACTAACGCGTGTGTGTTCACTAACGTGTGTGTGTTCACTAACGCGTGTGTGTTCACTAACGTGTGTGTGTTCACTAACGTGTGTGTGTCCACTAACGTGTGTGTGTTCACTAACGTGTGTGTGTTCACTAACGTGTGTGTGTTCACTAACGTGTGTGTGTTCACTAACGTGTGTGTGTTCACTAACGTGTGTGTGTTCACTAACGTGTGTGTGTTCACTAACGCGTGTGTGTTCACTAACGTGTGTGTGTTCACTAACGCGTGTGTGTTCACTAACGTGTGTGTGTTCACTAACGCGTGTGTGTTCACTAACGTGTGTGTGTTCACTAACGTGTGTGTGTCCACTAACGTGTGTGTGTTCACTAACGTGTGTGTGTTCACTAACGTGTGTGTGTTCACTAACGTGTGTGTGTTCACTAACGTGTGTGTGTCCACTAACGTGTGTGTGTCCACTAACGTGTGTGTGTTCACTAACGTGTGTGTGTTCACTAACGTGTGTGTGTTCACTAACGTGTGTGTGTCCACTAACGTGTGTGTGCTCACTAACGTGTGTGTGTCCACTAACGTGTGTCCACTAACGTGTGTGTGTCCACTAACGTGTGTGTGTTCACTAACGTGTGTGTGTTCACTAACGTGTGTGTCCACTAACGTGTGTGTGTCCACTAACGTGTGTGTGTTCACTAACGTGTGTGTGTCCACTAACGTGTGTTCACTAACGTGTGTGTGTTCACTAACGTGTGTGTCCACTAACGTGTGTGTGTTCACTAACGTGTGTGTGTTCACTAACGTGTGTGTGTTCACTAACGTGTGTGTGTTCACTAACGTGTGTGTCCACTAACGTGTGTGTGTCCACTAACGTGTGTGTGCTCACTAACGTGTGTGTGTCCACTAACGTGTGTGTCCACTAACGTGTGTGTGTCCACTAACGTGTGTGTGTTCACTAACGTGTGTGTGTTCACTAACGTGTGTGTGTTCACTAACGTGTGTGTGTTCACTAACGTGTGTCCACTAACGTGTGTGTGTTCACTAACGTGTGTGTGTTCACTAACGTGTGTGTGTCCACTAACGTGTGTTCACTAACGTGTGTGTGTCCACTAACGTGTGTGTGTTCACTAACGTGTGTGTGTTCACTAACGCGTGTCCACTAACGTGTGTGTGTTCACTAACGTGTGTTCACTAACGTGTGTGTGTCCACTAACGTGTGTGTGTCCACTAACGTGTGTGTGTCCACTAACGTGTGTGTGTTCACTAACGTGTGTGTGTTCACTAACGCGTGTTCACTAACGTGTGTGTGTTCACTAACGTGTGTGTGTTCACTAACGTGTGTGTGTTCACTAACGTGTGTGTGTTCACTAACGTGTGTGTGTTCACTAACGTGTGTTCACTAACGTGTGTTCACTAACGTGTGTGTGTTCACTAACGTGTGTTCACTAACGTGTGTGTGTTCACTAACGCGTGCGTGTTCACTAACGTGTGTTCACTAACGTGTGTTCACTAACGTGTGTGTGTTCACTAACGTGTGTTCACTAACGTGTGTGTGTTCACTAACGTGTGCGTGTTCACTAACGCGTGTGTGTCCACTAACGTGTGTGTGTTCACTAACGTGTGTTCACTAACGTGTGTGTGTTCACTAACGTGTGTTCACTATCGCGTGTGTGTTCACTAACGTGTGTTCACTAACGTGTGTTCACTAACGTGTGTTCACTAACGTGTGTGTGTTCACTAACGTGTGTTCACTAACGTGTGTTCACTAACGTGTGTGTGTTCACTAACGTGTGTTCACTAACGTGTGTGTGTTCACTAACGTGTGTTCACTAACGTGTGTGTGTTCACTAACGTGTGTTCACTAACGTGTGCGTGTTCACTAACGCGTGTCCACTAACGTGTGTGTGTTCACTAACGTGTGTTCACTAACGTGTGTGTGTTCACTAACGTGTGCGTGTTCACTAACGCGTGTGTGTTCACTAACGTGTGTGTGTTCACTAACGTGTGTTCACTAACGTGTGTGTGTTCACTAACGTGTGTTCACTAACGTGTGTTCACTAACGTGTGCGTGTTCACTAACGTGTGTTCACTAACGCGTGTCCACTAACGTGTGTGTGTTCACTAACGTGTGTGTGTTCACTAACGTGTGTTCACTAACGTGTGTTCACTAACGTGTGTGTGTTCACTAACGTGTGTTCACTAACGCGTGTCCACTAACGCGTGCGTGTTCACTAACGTGTGTGTGTTCACTAACGTGTGTGTGTTCACTAACGTGTGTGTGTTCACTAACGTGTGTGTGTTCACTAACGTGTGTGTGTTCACTAACGTGTGTGTGTTCACTAACGTGTGTGTGTTCGCTAACGTGTGTGTGTTCACTAACGTGTGTGTGTTCACTAACGCGTGTGTGTTCACTAACGTGTGTGTGTTCACTAACGTGTGTGTGTTCACTAACGTGTGTTCACTAACGTGTGTGTGTTCACTAACGTGTGTGTGTTCACTAACGTGTGTTCACTAACGTGTGTTCACTAACGTGTGTTCACTAACGTGTGTGTGTTCACTAACGTGTGTGTGTTCACTAACGCGTGTGTGTTCACTAACGCGTGTGTGTTCACTAACGTGTGTGTGTTCACTAACGTGTGTGTGTTCACTAACGCGTGTGTGTTCACTAACGTGTGTGTGTTCACTAACGTGTGTGTGTTCACTAACGTGTGTTCACTAACGTGTGTGTGTTCACTAACGTGTGTGTGTTCACTAACGTGTGTTCACTAACGTGTGTGTGTTCACTAACGTGTGTGTGTTCACTAACGTGTGTTCACTAACGTGTGTGTGTTCACTAACGCGTGTGTGTTCACTAACGCGTGTGTGTTCACTAACGCGTGTGTGTTCACTAACGTGTGTGTGTTCACTAACGTGTGTGTGTTCACTAACGTGTGTTCACTAACGTGTGTGTGTTCACTAACGTGTGTTCACTAACGCGTGTGTGTTCGCTAACGCGTGTGTGTTCGCTAACGCGTGTGTGTTCACTAACGTGTGTTCGCTAACGCGTGCGTGTTCACTAACGTGTGTGTGTTCACTAACGTGTGTTCACTAACGTGTGTGTGTTCGCTAACGTGTGTGTGTTCACTAACGCGTGTGTGTTCACTAACGCGTGTGTGTTCACTAACGTGTGTTCACTAACGCGTGTGTGTTCGCTAACGTGTGTGTGTTCACTAACGCGTGTGTGTTCACTAACGCGTGTGTGTTCACTAACGTGTGTTCACTAACGCGTGTGTGTTCACTAACGCGTGTGTGTTCACTAACGTGTGTTCACTAACGCGTGTGTGTTCACTAACGCGTGTGTGTTCACTAACGCGTGTGTGTTCACTAACGCGTGTGTGTTCACTAACGCGTGTGTGTTCACTAACGTGTGTTCACTAACGCGTGTGTGTTCACTAACGTGTGTGTGTTCACTAACGTGTGTGTGTTCACTAACGCGTGTGTGTTCACTAACGCGTGTGTGTTCACTAACGCGTGTGTGTTCACTAACGCGTGTGTGTTCACTAACGCGTGTGTGTTCACTAACGCGTGTGTGTTCACTAACGCGTGTGTGTTCACTAACGCGTGTGTGTTCACTAACGCGTGTGTGTTCACTAACGCGTGTGTGTTCACTAACGCGTGTGTGTTCACTAACGCGTGTGTGTTCACTAACGTGTGTGTGTTCACTAACGTGTGTGTGTTCACTAACGTGTGTTCACTAACGTGTGTGTGTTCACTAACGTGTGTTCACTAACGCGTGTGTGTTCACTAACGCGTGTGTGTTCGCTAACGCGTGCGTGTTCACTAACGTGTGTGTGTTCACTAACGTGTGTTCACTAACGTGTGTGTGTTCACTAACGTGTGTGTGTTCACTAACGTGTGTTCACTAACGTGTGTGTGTTCACTAACGTGTGTGTGTTCACTAACGTGTGTTCACTAACGTGTGTGTGTTCACTAACGTGTGTTCACTAACGTGTGTGTGTTCACTAACGTGTGTGTGTTCGCTAACGTGTGTTCACTAACGTGTGTGTGTTCACTAACGTGTGTGTGTTCACTAACGTGTGTGTGTTCACTAACGTGTGTGTGTTCACTAACGTGTGTTCACTAACGTGTGTGTGTTCACTAACGTGTGTGTGTTCACTAACGTGTGTGTGTTCGCTAACGTGTGTTCACTAACGTGTGTTCACTAACGTGTGTTCACTAACGTGTGTGTGTTCGCTAACGTGTGTTCGCTAACGTGTGTTCACTAACGTGTGTTCACTAACGTGTGTTCACTAACGCGTGTGTGTTCACTAACGTGTGTGTGTTCACTAACGTGTGTTCACTAACGCGTGTGTGTTCACTAACGTGTGTGTGTTCACTAACGTGTGTGTGTCCACTAACGTGTGTGTGTTCACTAACGCGTGTGTGTTCACTAACGCGTGTTCACTAACGTGTGTGTGTTCACTAACGCGTGTTCACTAACGTGTGTTCACTAACGTGTGTTCACTAACGTGTGTGTGTTCACTAACGTGTGTTCACTAACGTGTGTTCACTAACGTGTGTTCACTAACGCGTGTTCACTAACGTGTGTGTGTTCACTAACGTGTGCGTGTTCACTAACGTGTGTTCACTAACGTGTGTGTGTTCACTAACGTGTGTGTGTTCACTAACGCGTGTCCACTAACGTGTGTTCACTAACGTGTGTTCACTAACGTGTGTGTGTTCACTAACGTGTGTTCACTAACGTGTGCTCACTAACGCGTGTTCACTAACGTGTGTTCACTAACGTGTGTTCACTAACGTGTGTTCACTAACGTGTGTCCACTAACGCGTGTTCACTAACGTGTGTCCACTAACGTGTGTCCACTAACGCGTGTTCACTAACGTGTGTCCACTAACGTGTGTTCACTAACGTGTGTTCACTAACGTGCGTGTGTTCACTAACGTGTGTTCACTAACGTGTGTTCACTAACGTGTGTTCACTAACGTGCGTGTGTTCACTAACGTGTGTTCACTAACGTGTGTTCACTAACGCGTGTTCACTAACGTGTGTACACTAACGTGTGTGTGTTCACTAACGTGTGTTCACTAACGTGTGTGTGTTCACTAACGTGTGTGTGTTCACTAACGCGTGTTCACTAACGTGTGTACACTAACGTGTGTGTGTTCACTAACGTGTGTTCACTAACGTGTGTGTGTTCACTAACGCGTGTTCACTAACGTGTGTACACTAACGTGTGTGTGTTCACTAACGCGTGTTCACTAACGTGTGTACACTAACGTGTGTGTGTTCACTAACGTGTGTTCACTAACGTGTGTGTGTCCACTAACGTGTGTCCACTAACGTGTGTTCACTAACGTGTGTTCACTAACGTGTGTTCACTAACGTGCGTGTGTTCACTAACGTGTGTCCACTAACGTGTGTCCACTAACGTGCGTGTGTTCACTAACGTGTGTTCACTAACGTGTGTCCACTAACGTGTGTGTGTTCACTAACGCGTGTTCACTAACGTGTGTGTGTTCACTAACGTGTGTCCACTAACGTGTGTCCACTAACGTGTGTGTGTTCACTAACGTGTGTCCACTAACGTGTGTCCACTAACGTGTGTCCACTAACGTGCGTGTGTTCACTAACGTGTGTTCACTAACGTGTGTCCACTAACGTGTGTTCACTAACGTGTGTGTGTTCACTAACGTGTGTTCACTAACGTGTGTCCACTAACGTGTGTCCACTAACGTGCGTGTGTTCACTAACGTGTGTCCACTAACGTGTGTCCACTAACGTGTGTTCACTAACGTGTGTCCACTAACGTGTGTTCACTAACGTGTGTCCACTAACGTGTGTCCACTAACGTGCGTGTGTTCACTAACGTGTGTCCACTAACGTGTGTCCACTAACGTGTGTTCACTAACGTGTGTCCACTAACGTGTGTCCACTAACGTGTGTCCACTAACGTGTGTCCACTAACGTGTGTTCACTAACGTGTGTCCACTAACGTGCGTGTGTTCACTAACGTGTGTCCACTAACGTGTGTCCACTAACGTGTGTCCACTAACGTGCGTGTGTTCACTAACGTGTGTCCACTAACGTGTGTCCACTAACGTGTGTTCACTAACGTGTGTCCACTAACGTGTGTCCACTAACGTGTGTCCACTAACGTGTGTCCACTAACGTGTGTCCACTAACGTGTGTTCACTAACGTGTGTTCACTAACGTGTGTCCACTAACGTGTGTTCACTAACGTGTGTTCACTAACGTGTGTCCACTAACGTGTGTTCACTAACGTGTGTTCACTAACGTGTGTGTGTCCACTAACGTGTGTTCACTAACGTGTGTCCACTAACGTGTGTGTGTTCACTAACGTGTGTTCACTAACGTGCGTGTGTCCACTAACGTGTGTTCACTAACGTGTGTCCACTAACGTGTGTTCACTAACGTGTGTGTGTTCACTAACGTGTGTCCACTAACGTGTGTTCACTAACGTGTGTTCACTAACGTGTGTGTGTTCACTAACGTGTGTCCACTAACGTGTGTTCACTAACGTGTGTGTGTTCACTAACGTGTGTCCACTAACGTGTGTCCACTAACGTGTGTTCACTAACGTGCGTGTGTCCACTAACGTGTGTTCACTAACGTGTGTCCACTAACGTGTGTTCACTAACGTGTGTGTGTTCACTAACGTGTGTCCACTAACGTGTGTTCACTAACGTGTGTTCACTAACGTGTGTGTGTTCACTAACGTGTGTTCACTAACGTGTGTCCACTAACGTGTGTTCACTAACGTGTGTGTGTTCACTAACGTGTGTGTGTTCACTAACGTGTGTCCACTAACGTGTGTTCACTATCGTGTGTGTGTTCACTAACGTGTGTCCACTAACGTGTGTCCACTAACGTGTGTCCACTAACGTGTGTTCACTAACGTGTGTGTGTTCACTAACGTGTGTTCACTAACGCGTGTTCACTATCGTGTGTGTGTTCACTAACGCGTGTTCACTAACGTGTGTGTGTTCACTAACGTGTGTGTGTTCACTAACGTGTGTTCACTAACGCGTGTGTGTCCACTAACGTGTGTGTGTTCACTAACGCGTGTTCACTAACGTGTGTGTGTTCACTAACGTGTGTGTGTCCACTAACGTGTGTTCACTAACGTGTGTTCACTAACGTGTGTGTGTTCACTAACGTGTGTTCACTAACGCGTGTTCACTAACGTGTGTGTGTTCACTAACGTGTGTGTGTTCACTAACGTGTGTGTGTTCACTAACGTGTGTTCACTAACGTGTGTGTGTTCACTAACGTGTGTGTGTTCACTAACGTGTGTTCACTAACGCGTGTTCACTAACGTGTGTGTGTCCACTAACGTGTGTGTGTTCACTAACGTGTGTTCACTAACGTGTGCGTGTTCACTAACGTGTGTTCACTAACGCGTGTTCACTAACGTGTGTGTGTTCACTAACGTGTGTGTGTTCACTAACGTGTGTTCACTAACGTGTGTGTGTTCACTAACGTGTGTTCACTAACGTGTGTGTGTTCACTAACGTGTGTGTGTTCACTAACGTGTGTTCACTAACGTGTGTGTGTTCACTAACGTGTGTTCACTAACGTGTGTTCACTAACGTGTGTGTGTTCACTAACGTGTGTGTGTTCACTAACGTGTGTTCACTAACGTGTGTTCACTAACGTGTGTGTGTTCACTAACGTGTGTTCACTAACGTGTGCGTGTTCACTAACGTGTGTTCACTAACGTGTGTTCACTAACGTGTGTTCACTAACGTGTGTGTGTCCACTAACGTGTGTGTGTTCACTAACGCGTGTTCACTAACGTGTGTCCACTAACGTGTGTCCACTAACGTGTGTCCACTAACGTGTGTTCACTAACGTGTGTTCACTAACGTGTGTTCACTAACGTGTGCGTGTTCACTAACGTGTGTTCACTAACGTGTGTTCACTAACGTGTGTTCACTAACGTGTGCGTGTTCACTAACGTGTGTTCACTAACGTGTGTTCACTAACGTGTGTTCACTAACGTGTGTTCACTAACGTGTGTGTGTTCACTAACGTGTGTGTGTTCACTAACGTGTGTGTGTTCACTAACGTGTGTGTGTCCACTAACGTGTGTTCACTAACGTGTGTGTGTTCACTAACGTGTGTGTGTTCACTAACGTGTGTGTGTCCACTAACGTGTGTTCACTAACGTGTGTGTGTTCACTAACGTGTGTGTGTTCACTAACGTGTGTTCACTAACGTGTGTGTGTTCACTAACGTGTGTGTGTTCACTAACGTGCGTGTGTTCACTAACGTGTGTGTGTTCACTAACGTGTGTTCACTAACGTGTGTTCACTAACGTGTGTTCACTAACGTGTGTCCACTAACGTGTGTTCACTAACGTGTGTGTGTTCACTAACGTGTGTGTGTTCACTAACGTGTGTTCACTAACGTGTGTGTGTTCACTAACGTGTGTTCACTAACGTGTGTGTGTTCACTAACGTGTGTTCACTAACGTGTGTGTGTTCACTAACGTGTGTCCACTAACGTGTGTGTGTTCACTAACGTGTGTTCACTAACGTGTGCGTGTTCACTAACGTGTGTTCACTAACGTGTGTTCACTAACGTGTGTTCACTAACGTGTGTTCACTAACGTGTGTTCACTAACGTGTGTGTGTTCACTAACGTGTGTGTGTTCACTAACGTGTGTGTGTTCACTAACGTGTGTCCACTAACGTGTGTGTGTTCACTAACGTGTGTTCACTAACGTGTGTGTGTCCACTAACGTGTGTTCACTAACGTGTGTGTGTTCACTAACGTGTGTTCACTAACGTGTGTGTGTTCACTAACGTGTGTTCACTAACGTGTGTGTGTCCACTAACGTGTGTGTGTTCACTAACGTGTGTGTGTTCACTAACGTGTGTTCACTAACGTGTGTTCACTAACGTGTGTTCACTAACGCGTGTGTGTCCACTAACGTGTGTTCACTAACGTGTGTGTGTTCACTAACGTGTGTTCACTAACGTGTGTTCACTAACGTGTGTTCACTAACGTGTGTGTGTCCACTAACGTGTGTTCACTAACGTGTGTGTGTTCACTAACGTGTGTTCACTAACGTGTGTTCACTAACGTGTGTGTGTTCACTAACGTGTGTTCACTAACGTGTGTGTGTTCACTAACGTGTGTTCACTAACGTGTGTGTGTCCACTAACGTGTGTGTGTTCACTAACGTGTGTTCACTAACGTGTGTTCACTAACGTGTGTGTGTTCACTAACGTGTGTTCACTAACGTGTGTTCACTAACGTGTGTTCACTAACGTGTGTGTGTCCACTAACGTGTGTGTGTTCACTAACGTGTGTCCACTAACGTGTGTTCACTAACGTGTGTGTGTTCACTAACGTGTGTTCACTAACGTGTGTTCACTAACGTGTGTCCACTAACGTGTGTTCACTAACGTGTGTGTGTTCACTAACGTGTGTTCACTAACGTGTGTTCACTAACGTGTGTGTGTTCACTAACGTGTGTTCACTAACGTGTGTTCACTAACGTGTGTTCACTAACGTGTGTCCACTAACGTGTGTTCACTAACGTGTGTTCACTAACGTGTGTCCACTAACGTGTGTTCACTAACGTGTGTCCACTAACGTGCGTGTGTTCACTAACGTGTGTTCACTAACGTGTGTCCACTAACGTGTGTCCACTAACGTGTGTCCACTAACGTGTGTTCACTAACGTGTGTTCACTAACGTGTGTTCACTAACGTGTGTTCACTAACGTGTGTCCACTAACGTGTGTTCACTAACGTGTGTCCACTAACGTGCGTGTGTTCACTAACGTGTGTTCACTAACGTGTGTCCACTAACGTGTGTCCACTAACGTGTGTCCACTAACGTGTGTTCACTAACGTGTG
This sequence comes from Lampetra fluviatilis, assembly GCF_964198595.1. Lineage (NCBI taxonomy): Eukaryota > Metazoa > Chordata > Hyperoartia > Petromyzontiformes > Petromyzontidae > Lampetra > Lampetra fluviatilis. The sequence goes on along the minus strand of NW_027620512.1, from coordinate 17,612 downwards.
TTCACTAACGTGTGTTCACTAACGTGTGTTCACTAACGTGTGTCCACTAACGTGTGTTCACTAACGTGTGTGTGTTCACTAACGTGTGTTCACTAACGTGTGTCCACTAACGTGTGTTCACTAACGTGTGTGTGTTCACTAACGTGTGTTCACTAACGTGTGTTCACTAACGTGTGTGTGTTCACTAACGTGTGTTCACTAACGTGTGTCCACTAACGTGTGTTCACTAACGTGTGTCCACTAACGTGTGTCCACTAACGTGTGTCCACTAACGTGTGTTCACTAACGTGTGTCCACTAACGTGCGTGTGTTCACTAACGTGTGTCCACTAACGTGTGTCCACTAACGTGTGTTCACTAACGTGCGTGTGTCCACTAACGTGTGTTCACTAACGTGCGTGTGTTCACTAACGTGTGTCCACTAACGTGTGTTCACTAACGTGTGTTCACTAACGTGTGTCCACTAACGTGTGTGTGTTCACTAACGTGTGTCCACTAACGTGCGTGTGTTCACTAACGTGTGTCCACTAACGTGTGTTCACTAACGTGTGTTCACTAACGTGCGTGTGTCCACTAACGTGTGTTCACTAACGTGCGTGTGTTCACTAACGTGTGTCCACTAACGTGTGTTCACTAACGTGTGTTCACTAACGTGTGTGTGTCCACTAACGTGTGTCCACTAACGTGTGTTCACTAACGTGTGTTCACTAACGTGTGTCCACTAACGTGTGTTCACTAACGTGCGTGTGTCCACTAACGTGTGTTCACTAACGTGCGTGTGTTCACTAACGTGTGTCCACTAACGTGTGTGTGTCCACTAACGTGTGTCCACTAACGTGTGTTCACTAACGTGTGTTCACTAACGTGTGTCCACTAACGTGTGTTCACTAACGTGCGTGTGTCCACTAACGTGTGTTCACTAACGTGCGTGTGTTCACTAACGTGTGTGTGTCCACTAACGTGTGTTCACTAACGTGTGTCCACTAACGTGCGTGTGTTCACTAACGTGTGTTCACTAACGTGTGTTCACTAACGTGTGTCCACTAACGTGTGTTCACTAACGTGTGTCCACTAACGTGTGTTCACTAACGTGTGTTCACTAACGTGTGTTCACTAACGTGTGTTCACTAACGTGTGTCCACTAACGTGTGTTCACTAACGTGTGTTCACTAACGTGTGTCCACTAACGTGTGTTCACTAACGTGTGTTCACTAACGTGTGTTCACTAACGTGTGTTCACTAACGTGTGTCCACTAACGTGTGTTCACTAACGTGCGTGTGTTCACTAACGTGTGTCCACTAACGTGTGTTCACTAACGTGTGTTCACTAACGCGTGTTCACTAACGTGTGTGTGTTCACTAACGCGTGTTCACTAACGTGTGTGTGTTCACTAACGTGTGTGTGTTCACTAACGTGTGTTCACTAACGTGTGTTCACTAACGTGTGTGTGTTCACTAACGTGTGTTCACTAACGTGTGTTCACTAACGTGTGTGTGTTCACTAACGTGTGTGTGTTCACTAACGCGTGTTCACTAACGTGTGTTCACTAACGTGTGTTCACTAACGTGTGTGTGTTCACTAACGTGTGTTCACTAACGTGTGTTCACTAACGTGTGTTCACTAACGTGTGTTCACTAACGTGTGTGTGTTCACTAACGTGTGTTCACTAACGTGTGTGTGTTCACTAACGTGTGTTCACTAACGTGTGTTCACTAACGTGTGTGTGTTCACTAACGTGTGTTCACTAACGTGTGTGTGTTCACTAACGTGTGTTCACTAACGTGTGTTCACTAACGTGTGTGTGTTCACTAACGTGTGTCCACTAACGTGTGTGTGTTCACTAACGTGCGCGTGTTCACTAACGTGTGTCCACTAACGTGTGTTCACTAACGTGTGTTCACTAACGTGTGTTCACTAACGTGTGTGTGTTCACTAACGTGTGTGTGTTCACTAACGCGTGTTCACTAACGTGTGTTCACTAACGTGTGTGTGTTCACTAACGTGTGTTCACTAACGTGTGTTCACTAACGTGTGTGTGTTCACTAACGTGTGTGTGTTCACTAACGTGTGTGTGTTCACTAACGTGTGTTCACTAACGTGTGTTCACTAACGCGTGTTCACTAACGTGTGTGTGTTCACTAACGTGTGTTCACTAACGTGTGTTCACTAACGCGTGTTCACTAACGTGCGTGTGTTCACTAACGTGTGTGTGTTCACTAACGTGTGTTCACTAACGTGTGTTCACTAACGTGTGTGTGTTCACTAACGTGTGTTCACTAACGTGTGTGTGTTCACTAACGTGTGTGTGTTCACTAACGTGTGTGTGTTCACTAACGTGTGTTCACTAACGTGTGTTCACTAACGTGTGTGTGTTCACTAACGTGTGTTCACTAACGTGTGTGTGTTCACTAACGTGTGTTCACTAACGTGTGTTCACTAACGTGTGTGTGTTCACTAACGTGTGTTCACTAACGTGTGTTCACTAACGTGTGTTCACTAACGTGCGTGTGTTCACTAACGTGTGTTCACTAACGTGTGTTCACTAACGTGTGTTCACTAACGTGTGTTCACTAACGTGTGTGTGTTCACTAACGCGTGTTCACTAACGTGTGCGTGTTCACTAACGTGTGTGTGTTCACTAACGTGTGTTCACTAACGTGTGTGTGTTCACTAACGTGTGTGTGTTCACTAACGTGTGTTCACTAACGTGTGTGTGTTCACTAACGTGTGTGTGTTCACTAACGTGTGTTCACTAACGTGTGTGTGTTCACTAACGTGTGTGTGTTCACTAACGCGTGTTCACTAACGTGTGTGTGTTCACTAACGTGTGTGTGTTCACTAACGTGTGTGTGTTCACTAACGTGTGTTCACTAACGCGTGTGTGTTCACTAACGTGTGTTCACTAACGTGTGTTCACTAACGTGTGTTCACTAACGTGTGTTCACTAACGTGTGTGTGTTCACTAACGTGTGTGTGTTCACTAACGTGTGTTCACTAACGTGTGTGTGTTCACTAACGTGTGCGTGTTCACTAACGTGTGTGTGTTCACTAACGCGTGTTCACTAACGTGTGTGTGTTCACTAACGTGTGTTCACTAACGTGTGTGTGTTCACTAACGTGTGTTCACTAACGTGTGTTCACTAACGCGTGTGTGTTCACTAACGTGTGTTCACTAACGCGTGTGTGTTCACTAACGTGTGTTCACTAACGTGTGTGTGTTCACTAACGTGTGTTCACTAACGTGTGTGTGTTCACTAACGTGTGTTCACTAACGTGTGTTCACTAACGTGTGTGTGTTCACTAACGTGTGTGTGTTCACTAACGTGTGTGTGTTCACTAACGTGTGTTCACTAACGTGTGTTCACTAACGTGTGTGTGTTCACTAACGTGTGTTCACTAACGTGTGTTCACTAACGTGTGTGTGTTCACTAACGTGTGTTCACTAACGTGTGTTCACTAACGTGTGTGTGTTCACTAACGTGTGTTCACTAACGCGTGTTCACTAACGTGTGTGTGTTCACTAACGTGTGTTCACTAACGTGTGTTCACTAACGTGTGTGTGTTCACTAACGTGTGTGTGTTCACTAACGTGTGTGTGTTCACTAACGTGTGTTCACTAACGTGTGTGTGTTCACTAACGTGTGTTCACTAACGTGTGTGTGTTCACTAACGTGTGTTCACTAACGTGTGTGTGTTCACTAACGTGTGTGTGTTCACTAACGTGTGTGTGTTCACTAACGTGTGTTCACTAACGTGTGTGTGTTCACTAACGTGTGTTCACTAACGTGTGCGTGTTCACTAACGTGTGTTCACTAACGTGTGTTCACTAACGTGTGTGTGTTCACTAACGCGTGTTCACTAACGTGTGTGTGTTCACTAACGTGTGTTCACTAACGTGTGCGTGTTCACTAACGCGTGTTCACTAACGTGTGTTCACTAACGTGTGTTCACTAACGTGTGTGTGTTCACTAACGCGTGTTCACTAACGTGTGTGTGTTCACTAACGTGTGTGTGTTCACTAACGTGTGTTCACTAACGCGTGTTCACTAACGTGTGTGTGTTCACTAACGTGTGTGTGTTCACTAACGCGTGTTCACTAACGTGTGTGTGTTCACTAACGTGTGTGTGTTCACTAACGTGTGTTCACTAACGTGTGTGTGTTCACTAACGTGTGTTCACTAACGTGTGTTCACTAACGTGTGTTCACTAACGCGTGTTCACTAACGTGTGTGTGTTCACTAACGTGTGTTCACTAACGTGTGTGTGTTCACTAACGTGTGTTCACTAACGCGTGTTCACTAACGTGTGTTCACTAACGTGTGTTCACTAACGTGTGTTCACTAACGTGTGTTCACTAACGTGTGTGTGTTCACTAACGCGTGTTCACTAACGCGTGTTCACTAACGCGTGTTCACTAACGTGTGTTCACTAACGTGTGTTCACTAACGCGTGTTCACTAACGCGTGTTCACTAACGTGTGTTCACTAACGTGTGTTCACTAACGCGTGTTCACTAACGTGTGTTCACTAACGTGTGTTCACTAACGCGTGTTCACTAACGTGTGTTCACTAACGTGTGTTCACTAACGTGTGTGTGTTCACTAACGTGTGTTCACTAACGCGTGTTCACTAACGCGTGTTCACTAACGTGTGTGTGTTCACTAACGCGTGTTCACTAACGCGTGTTCACTAACGCGTGTTCACTAACGTGTGTTCACTAACGCGTGTTCACTAACGCGTGTTCACTAACGCGTGTTCACTAACGCGTGTTCACTAACGTGTGTTCACTAACGTGTGTTCACTAACGCGTGTTCACTAATTGGTATTACTGGAAGGAACCACCTGGTTACACCAGCCCACAGGGGATTATTGTGTCCGTCCGTCGTGCAGGGAGGGGCTGGGTGGGGAGGGTGGGGCTGGGTGGGGGTGGGAGGGGTGGGGCTGGGTGGGGAGGGGCTGGGTGGGAAGGGTGGGTGGGGAGGGGAGGGTGGGGAGGGGAGGGTGGGGAGGGTGGGGAGGGGAGGGTGGGGACGGGCTGGGTGGGGAGGGTGGGGCTGGGTGGGGGGTAGGGGCTGGGTGAGGAGGGGAGGGTGGGGAGTGGCTGGGTGGGGAG
>NW_027620511.1:0-35552 GCF_964198595.1 Lampetra fluviatilis | reverse complement strand
GTGGGTGGGTGGTTGTTGGGGTGGGTTGGGTGGTTGTACGGGTGGGTTGGGTGGGTGGATGTACGGGTGGGTGGGTGGTTGTTGGGGTGGTGGGTGGTTGTTGGGTGGGTGGGTGGTTGTACGGGTGGGTGGGTGGTTGTTGCGGGTGGGTGGGTGGTTGTTGGGGGTTGGGTGGTGGGTGGTCTGTACGGATATCTTTGGGTGGGTGGTTGTTGGGGTGGGTGGGTGGTTGGTTGGGGGTGGGGTGGGTGGTTGTACGGGTGGGTGGTGTTGTTGGGTGGGTGGGTGGTTGTTGGGGGTGGGTGGGTGGTTGTACGGGTGGGTGGGTGGTTGTTGGGGTGGGTGGGTGGTTGTTGGGGTGGGTGGGGTGGTTGTACGGGTGGGTGGGTGGTTGTTGGGGTGGGTGGGTGGTTGTACGGGTGGGTGGGTGGTTGTACGGGTGGGGTGGGTGGGGGTGGTTACGGGTGGGGGTGGGTGGTTGTACGGGTGGGTGGGTGGTTGTTGGGGTGGGTGGGTGGTTGTTGGGGTGGGTGGGTGGTTGTACGGGTGGGTGGGTGGTTGTTGGGGTGGGTGGGTGGTTGTTGGGGTGGGTGGGTGGTTGTACGGGTGGGTGGGTGGTTGTTGGGGTGGGTGGGTGGTTGTTGGGGTGGGTGGGTGGTTGTTGGGGTGGGTGGGTGGTTGTACGGGTGGGTGGGTGGTTGTTGGGGTGGGTGGGTGGTTGTTGGGGTGGGTGGGTGGTTGTTGGGGTGGGTGGGTGGGTGGTTGTTGGGTGGGTGGGTGGTTGTTGGGGTGGGTGGGTGGGTGGTTGTACGGGTGGGTGGGGTGGTTGTTGGGGTGGGTGGGTGGTTGTTGGGGTGGGTGGGTGGTTGTTGGGGTGGGTGGGTGGGTGGTTGTACGGGTGGGTGGGTGGTTGTTGGGGTGGGTGGGTGGGTGGTTGTACGGGTGGGTTGTTGGGGTGGGTGTTGTTGGGTGGGTGGGTGGGTGGTTGTACGGGGTGGTTGGGTGGTGGTTGTTGGGGTGGGTGGGTGGTTGTTGGGGTGGGTGGGTGGGTGGTTGTACGGGTGGGTTGTTGGGGTGGGTGGTTGTTGGGGTGGGTGGGTGGGTGGTTGGTTACGGGTGGGTTGTTGGGGTGGGTGGTTGTTGGGGTGGGTGGGTGGTTGTTGGGGTGGGTGGGTGGGTGGTTGTACGGGTGGGTTGTTGGGGTGGGTGGTTGTTGGGGTGGGTGGGTGGGTGGTTGTACGGGTGGGTTGTTGGGGTGGGTGGTTGTTGGGGTGGGTGGATGGGTGGGATGGTGGGAAGTTGTCTGTCGTTGTTATCTGCGGGCGGGAAGCGTTTTAACGCGAACGCACAAAGACAAAGATCCCACCCAGCCCTCCGTGTGTAGCCTCCACAGACGGCCAGGGGCAAGTGCTCTCGGTGGTTCAGCTATAGCGCGAGGCTGCGTGTGGCGAGTTGAGAGAGAGGGAGAGAGATTGAATAAATGAATGAGTGAATGAGTGAATGAATAAACGAGGGAGTGAGTGAGATGGTGGGTGGATAATTGATTGAGTGGGTGAGTGAGTGGGTGAGTGAGTGGGTGAGTGAGTGGGTGAGTGAGTGAGTGAGTGCGTGAGTGAGTGAATGAGTGACATGGTGAGTGGGTGAGTGAGTAGTTGGTTGAATGAGTGGATGAGTGGGTGAGTGAGTGAATGAGTGACATTGTGAGTGGGTGAGTGAGTAGTTGGTTGAATGAGTGGATGAGTGGGTGAGTGAGTGAGTGAGTGACATGGTGAGTGGGTGAGTGAGTAGTTGGTTGAATGAGTGGATGAGTGGGTGAGTGAGTGGGTGAGTGAGTGACATGGTGAGTGGGTGAGTGAGTAGTTGGTTGAATGAGTGGATGAGTGGGTGAGTGAGTGGGTGAGTGAGTGACATGGTGAGTGGGTGAGTGAGTAGTTGGTTGAATGAGTGGATGAGTGAGTGAGTGAGTGAATGAGTGACATGGTGAGTGGGTGAGTAGTTGATTGAATGAGTGGATGAGTGGGTGAGTGAGTGGGTGAGTGAGTGACATGGTGAGTGGGTGAGTGAGTGGGTGAGTGAGTGACATGGTGAGTGGGTGAGTGAGTAGTTGGTTGAATGAGTGGATGAGTGGGTGAGTGGGTGAGTGAGTGACATGGTGAGTGGGTGAGTGAGTAGTTGGTTGAATGAGTGGATGAGTGGGTGAGTGGGTGAGTGAGTGACATGGTGAGTGGGTGAGTGAGTAGTTGGTTGAATGAGTGGATGAGTGGGTGAGTGAGTGAATGAGTGACATTGTGAGTGGGTGAGTGAGTAGTTGGTTGAATGAGTGGATGAATGGGTGAGTGGGTGAGTGAGTGACATGGTGAGTGGGTGAGTGAGTAGTTGGTTGAATGAGTGGATGAGTGAGTGAGTGGGTGAGTGAGTGAATGAGTGGGTGCGAGCAGGAGTAACACACATTCACACACACTCACTCACACACACTCTCACACACTCACTCACACACTCACACACTCACTCACACACTCACTCACACACTCACTCACACACTCACTCACACACTCACACACACATTCAGACACACACACACTCACACACTCACACACACACACTCGCTCACACACTCACACGCACTCACACACACTCACACACACTCACACACTCACACACACTCACACGAGTGATTGATTCCGCGTGTCAATAAAATCCATAATCATAGAGTCACCCAGTCACTCAGTCAGTCACCATAGAATGCATACAGAACACACACACGCACTGGCACACACACACACACTGACACACACACACGCACTGACACACACGCACTGACACACACACACTGGCGCACACACACTAGCACACACACTGGTACACACAAACACACGCACTGGCACGCGCACACACACACTGGCACACACACACTGGCACACACACACACACTGGCACACACACTGGTACACACACACTGACACACACACACACACTGGCACACACAAAGATAAAAAGATCCCCCGTATAGCCTTCACAGACTGTAGGGGCAAGTGCTGTTAGCGAGCACCTATGAAGGCCAGAACGGTACACGAGGGGGTGGGTGGCCAGCACCACGCCCGACCGCCTTTGTCTCCCTAGCGGCGATGTTTACACATCGCACCAGGTACTCATTTGAGGCTGAGTCGACCTAGGGGAGGCCCAGGACCGGTTCAGATAATCGTCACTGGTGTTTGCCGTGAGCGGGAATCGAACCCGGGTCGCCAGGTTCGTAGTGCAGCGCGCTAACCACTACACTACCGCTCCCCACCTGGCACACACACACACACACACTGACACACACACACTGGCACACACACACACACCACTGACACACACACACTGGCACACACACACACTCACTGGCACACACACACACTGTACACACACACGCACTGGCACACACACACACGCAGGTAAAACCACATCGGAGTAAAACAACTCACCACCACCACCACTATCGCCACTGCTCCGACAACCCCGACGGTGATCGTTCAACAGTCACTCACTCATTCACTCATTCACTCACTCATTCACTCACCCACTCACTCATTCACCCACCCACTCACTCACTGATTCATTCACTCACTCAACCACTCATCCACTCACTCACCCACTCTCTCACTCACCCACTCACTCACCCACTGACTCACCAACTCACTCACCAAATCACTCACCCACTCACTCACCCACTCACTCACTGATTCATTCACCCACTCACTCACCCACTCACTCACCCACCCACTCACTCACTCACTCACTCACTCACTCACCCACTCACTCACTCACTCACCCACTCACCCACTCACTCACCCACTCTCTCACTCACCCACTCACTCACCCACCCACCCACTCACTCACCCACTCACCCACTTACTCACTGATTCACTCACCCACTCTCTCACTCACTCACTCACCCACTCTCTCACTCACTCACCCACTCACCCACTCCTCACTCACCCACCCACTCTCTCACTCACTGACCCACACACTCACCCACTCACTCACCCACCCACCCACTCACTCACTCACCCACTCACCCACTGACTCACCCACTCACCCACTCTCTCACTCTCTCACTCACCCACTCACTCACCCACCCACTCACTCACCCACTCACCCACTCACTCACCTACCCACTCACTCACTGATTCACTCACCCACTCACTCACTCTCTCACTCACTCACTCACTCTCTCACTCACCCACTCACTCACTCACTCACCCACTCACTCACCCACTCACTCACCCACTCACCCACCCACTCACTCATTCGGCTCGGTCGATTCGGGATGTGGTGGTGGGGGGGCTGATGTGGGGGGGGGGGCGCTGGATGGGGGAGGGGCTAGCAGGGGAGGGGGGGTAGTGGGGGGGGTAGTGGGGGGGGGGGGTAGTGGGGGGGGGGTAGTGGGGGGGGGATCTGCGAGGAACGATTCAGAATGAGGGGGCCCCGGGAGGCGAGGAGACGATCTCGAAATTATTGGCCCGCGATCAATCACGTGGTGCAGGAGGGGGGGGGGTGGAGGAGGGGGGGGGGTGGAGGAGGGGGGGGGTGGAGGAGGGGGGGGGTGGAGGAGGGGGGGGTGGAGGAGGGGGGAGGAGGAGGGGGGAGGAGGAGGGGGGGGAGATGGACGGGGATTTGCTGCGCATATTCAAGAGAGAGGTAGCGGAGAGAGTGGAGAGAGCGGGGAGAGTGGGTTAGTGGAGAGAGTGGGGAGACACAGGGAGAGAGTGGGGAGACATAGGGAGAGAGGGGAGAGTGGAAAGACACAGGGAGAGAGTGGGGAGAGTGGGGAGACAGAGGGAGAGAGTGGGGAGAGAGGGTGGAGAGAGGGTAGAGAGAGTGGGGAAAGTGGGGAGAGGGTGGAGAGGGTGGAGAGAGTGGGGAGAGGGGTGAGACACAGGGAGAGAGTGGTGAGAGGGTGGGGAGAGTGGAGAGAGAGTGGGGAGGGTGGGGAGACACAGGGAGAGAGAGTGGGGAGAGAGTGGTGAGAGGGTGGAGCGGGTGGAGAGGGTGGAGAGAGTGGGGAGAGTGGGGAGAGGGTGGAGGGAGTGGGGAGAGGGTGGAGAGAGTGGGGAGAGGGTGGAGAGAGTGGGGAGAGGGTGGAGAGAGTGGGGAGAGTGGGGAGAGGGTGGAGAGAGTGGGGAGAGGGTGGAGAGAGTGGGGAGAGGGTGGAGAGAGTGGGGAGAGTGGGGAGAGGGTGGAGAGAGTGGGGAGAGGGTGGAGAGAGTGGGGAGAGGGTGGAGAGAGTGGGGAGAGTGTGAGACACAGGGAGAGAGGGGAGAGTGGTGAGAAACAGGGGAAGAGTGGGGAGAGAGTGGGGAGAGTGGGGAGAGAGTGGGGAGGGTGGGGAGTGTGGAGAGATTGGGGAGGGTGGAGAGAGTGGGGAGAGATTGGGGAGAGAGGTGAGACACACCGAGAGAGTGGGGAGAGTGGGGAGAGTGGGGAGAGAGTGGGGAGAGTGGGGAGAGAGTGGGGAGAGAGTGGGGAGAGTGGGGAGAGAGTGGGGAGAGTGGGGAGAGAGTGGGGAGAGTGGGGAGAGAGTGGGGAGAGGGGTGAGACACAGGGAGAGAGAGTGGGGAGAGAGTGGTGAGAGGGTGGAGAGGGTGGAGAGAGTGGGGAGAGGGTGGAGAGAGTGGGGAGAGGGGTGAGACACAGGGAGAGAGTGGTGAGAGGGTGGGGAGAGTGGAGAGAGAGTGGGGAGGGTGGGGAGACACAGGGAGAGAGTGGTGAGAGAGTGGGGAGAGTGGGGAGAGAGTGGGGAGAGTGGAGAGAGAGTGGGGAGGGTGGGGAGACACAGGGAGAGAGTGGTGAGAGGGTGGGGAGAGTGGAGAGAGAGTGGGGAGAGGGGTGAGACACAGGGAGAGAGTGGTGAGAGAGTGGGGAGAGAGTGGGGAGAGTGGGGAGAGAGTGGGGAGAGTGGGGAGAGAGTGGGGAGAGTGGGGAGAGTGGGGAGAGTGGGGAGAGCAGAGCGCGAAATCTTTCGCGAAATCTTTCATTTAAACAGGTGGGGGTGGGGGGGCACATAAAGCAAAACGAAATGATGAACGAAACAAAGTGCCGACTACACCGAGCATCTTCTTGGTTCCTCTGATCGTAAAAAAATAAAAAAATAAAAGATAGAGAGAGCGAATAGGGAGAGAGAGATTGAGGTTAGACACAGGGAACCCCCCACCCCCCAACGCTCCCCACGCGAGCAACGCAAACACTGTGTGGTTTTTCTCCTGCGGCAAAAAAAATAAAATACCGATTTTAGGGGTCTCGAGAGGGGGGAGTGGATGCGGGGTGGGGGGTGGGGGGTGGGGGGCGACTGAACCCCCCCCCCCTGCCCCCCACCCTCCATCCCATATCCACCTCTCTCCGGATCCTCCACTGCTTTAGAACTCCCTCTGGCACAGAGGGGGGGGGGAGGGGGGAGGAGGGAGGGGGGAGGAGGAGGGAGGGGGAGGGGGGAGGAGGAGGAGGGGGAGGGGGGTGGTGGAGGAGGAGGAGGGGGGGGAGGAGGAGGGGGAGGAGTGGGGAGGGGGGGGAGAGGTGGAGGCGGTGGTGGTGGTGGTGCTGGTGGTGGAGGCGGTGGTGATGATGGTGGTGGAGGCAGTGATGGTGGTGGTGGTGGTGGAGGTGGTGGTGGGGGTGGTAGTAGAGGCGGTGGTGGTGGTGAAGGTGGTGGTGGTGGTGGTGCTGGTGCTGGTGGTGGCGGTGGAGGCAGTGGTGTTCGTGGTGGTGGTGCTGGTGGTGCTGGTGATGATGGTGGTGGAGGCAGTGATGGTCGTGGTGGTGGTGGTGGTAGTAGGTTAACAAAAATTGTCCCCGTTCCTTGGCACGGGGCTGGGTTAAGCCGCGGCAGTGCGGTAGCCTTAACGAGGTTTTGACGACGCCATCTGCGAGGCGTAATGATCTGTGCACTCGCCTGGGCCTCCGCGAGCGGACGCCCACTTCATTAATCAACGACGCCGCTGCACCGAGACGGACGGGCGAGCGAGCGGGCGAGCGGGCGGGCGAGCGAGCGGGCGGGTGGACAAGCGGGATGAGTGGCGGAGCGGACAAGTGGATGAGCGAGCGGGCGGATGAGCGGGCGGATGGACGGACGAGCTAGCGGGTGGGTAGGCGAGCGAGCGGGTGGACGAGTGGGTGGACGAGTGGGTGAGCGAGTGGGTGAGCGAGTGGGTGAGCGAGTGGGTGGGTGGGCGAGTGGGCGAGGAATCGAGCGGGCGAGCGGATGAGCGGGCGAGGGATCGGGTGGGCAAGCGGGCGGATGGATGGACGAGCGAGTGGGTGGGTAGGCGAGCGAGCGGGTGGACGAGTGGGTGAGCGAGTGGGTGAGCGAGTGGGTGGGTGGGCGAGTGGGCGAGGAATCGAGCGGCTGAGCAGATAAGTGGGCGGATGGACGGACGAGCTAGCGGGTGGGTAGGCGAGCGAGCGGGTGGACGAGTGGGTGAGCGAGTGAGTGAGCGAGTGGGTGGGTGGGCGAGTGGGCGAGGAATCGAGCGGGCGAGCGGATGAGCGGGCGAGGGATCGGGTGGGCAAGCGGGCAGATGGACGGACGAGCGAGTGGGTGGGTGGGTGAGCGAGCGGGTGGACAAGCGGGCGAGTGGCCGAGTGGGCGAGCGCGCCAGTGAACGGGTGAGCGGGGCAGGTGGACGAGTGGGTATGGGTGAGTGAGTGAGTGAGTGGGTGAGCGAGCGAGCGGGTGGACAAGCGGGCGGGTGGACGATTCTCTTGCTTCTCAAATGTTCAAAAACCAAAGGTCGACGCTTCAGAACTACGCTGAAGGTCAAGGCAAGAGCTAAAGGCGCAGCTCCTGCAATGGCCGTCTCACGGCACTGCTGGATCCGACATGGCCATTGTGAACCGTCGACAAAGAGAGAGAGAGAGAGAGAAACAGAGACACACCCAGACCCAGGGCTTGAACTCAGAACCTCAACAATACTGGTTCTGAGTCTGTGACCTGGACATTATGAACCCATGACAGAGAGAGACACACACATACCCAGGGCTTGAACTCAGGGCCTCAACAATACTGGTTCAGAGTCTCTGACGTAGACATTATGAACCCATGACAGAGAGAGACACACACAGACCCAGGGCTTGAACTCAGGGCCTCAACAATACTGGTTCAGAGTCTCTGACGTAGACATTATGAACCCATGACAGAGAGAGACACACCCAGACCCAGGGCTTGAACTCAGGGCCTCAACAATACTGGTTCAGAGTCTCTGACGTAGACATTATGAACCCATGACAGAGAGAGACACACACAGACCCAGGGCTTGAACTCAGGGCCTCAATGATGCTGGTTCAGAGTCTCTGACGTAGACATTATGAACCCATGACAGAGAGAGACACACACACAGACCCAGGGCTTGAACTCAGGAGCTCCACGATGCTGGTTCAGAGTCTGTGACCTGGCCATTACGAACTCATGACAGAGATAGACACACACAGACCCAGGGCTTGAACTCAGGACCTCAACCACGCTGGTTCAGAGTCTGTGACCTGGACATTACGAACCCATGACAGAGAGACACACACAGACCCGGGGCTTGAACTCAGAACCTCAACAATACTGGTTCAGAGTCTGTGACCTGGACATTACGAACCCATGACAGAGAGAGAGACACACAGAGACCCGGGGCTTGAACTCAGGACCTCAACGATGCTGGTTCAGAGTCTGTGATCTGGCCATTACGAACTCATGACAGAGATAGACACACACACAGACCCAGGGCTTGAACTCAGGACCTCAACCATGCTGGTTCAGAGTCTGTGATCTGGCCATTACAAACCTTTGACAGATAGACACACACACAGACCCAGGGCTTGAACTCAGGACCTCAACCACGCTGGTTCAGAGTCTGTGACCTGGACATTACGAACCCATAACAGAGACACACACCCAGACCCAGGGCTTGAACTCAGGACCTCAACGATGCTGGTTCAGAGTCTCTGACCTGGACATTACGAACCCATGACAGAGATAGAGACACACAGACCCAGGGCTTGAACTCAGGACCTCAACAATACTGGTTCTGAGTCTCTGACCTGGACATTACGAACTCATGACAGAGATAGACACACACACACAGACCCAGGGCTTGAAAGTTAAAACCAGAATCTCAGCGGTACCGAGTCAATAACTTCGACACGGCCAACGTGAAGCTCACGAGATAACTATCATCGCGCGCACGAATCGCGAACCGAGGCGCCATCGAAAGGCTGACAAAGACAAAGATCCCCCGTACAGCCTTAACAGGCTATTGCGACAAGTGCCGTTAGCGATCAACGGCGCCTATGGAGGCCAGGCACTGTGGCACACGAGGAAATGGCTAGCACCAAGGCCGGGCCGCCTTTACCTCCCCAGCGGCGATGTTTACCGCGCACCGCGCCAGGCTGAGTCGACCTAGGGGAGGCCCAGCGCCGCTGTCGGACACTAAAGCGGCGAATCGAGCGCGGGCCTCGGTCGCATTTGCCAAGAGCGGCTCCAAAACTGACCTCAGCGTGGAAGCCGACACGGGGGAAACGCAGCGGGGGGCAGCGGGGGGCAGGGGGGGTGGAGAGGGGGGGCTGCGTGGTGGAAGGGGGGGGCGCGATAGGAAGAGAGAGGGGGGGGGGGTGGCAGCACTTAACACACAACGGGGTACGGGCAGTTTTGTTGTGACGTTTTGTGAGGAGAAGAAAAAAAATAACCCCCCCACGTGGCATCCGTCCGATTGGTCGGTTGGTTTCCGTGAGTCATAATAGTGGGGGGGCGGGGTTTGGGGGGAGGGTGGTGGGGGTGGGGGGGAGTGGGGGAGTGGGGGAGTGGGGTGGGCACTTTTTAAACAACCACCAACTGCACCCATCTAAAAACACCTGGGCAGCAGCACTCTTTGTAATGTTTTGTAGAACCACGTGGGCATCCGTCCGATTGGTCGGTTGGTTGCCGTGAGTCACAATGGGGGGGAGGGGGGTGAGTAGGGAGGGTGAGGGGGGGGAGTGGGGGAGGCACTTTTCAAACAACCACCAACTGCATCCATCTAAAAACACCTGGGCAGCAGCACTCTTTGTAATGTTTTGAAGAAACAAGAAACCACGTGGGCATGTGTCCGATTGTTCGATCGGTTGCCGTGAGTCACAATGGGGGGGGGGGGGGGGGTCAGTGAGGGGGGGCAGGGTGAGGCGTGGGGGGGTGACAGAGAGGAGGGGGGTGGGGACGCGGTTGGGGGGGGGCGGTGGTAACTCACAGGCGATGGCGAGCGAGGCGTTCCGGCTCACGGCCTCGCCCAGGTAGTTGCGTGCCACGCACGCGTACGTCCCCTCGTCCGGCCGGTTGCGCAGGAACAGGAAGAAGAGCGAACCGTCGGGCAGCAGCATCCGGCTACCGGCACCACCACCACCACCACCACCGCCACCACCAAGGTCCGTGTCCACCCGCTCGCCGTCCTTGTACCACTCGACGCTGGGAGGGGGACGTCCCTCCGCCTTGCAGTTGAGGGTGGCCGGCTCGCCCCGCGACACGATCAGGTCGGACGGGTGCTCGGAGATGCGAGGCGGGGAGTCCTCCTGGCGGAGGCGGGAGCCTGTGGGGGTGGGGTGGTGGGGGGGGTGGGGGGGTGGTGGGGGGGGGTGGTGAGAAGGGAACGGGGGGGAGGTACGGTGAGTGTCGTTCATTCAGTCATTCAACAAAAAGTCCTCATGGTAGAAACCTAGGAAGAGGAGGTGGTGGTGGAGGGGTAGTGGGGGTGGGGAGGGTGGGGGGTGGGGGGGAGGTGGGGGGGTAGTGGGGGTGGGGAGGGTGGGGGGTGGGGGGGAGGTGGGGGGGTAGTGGGGGTGGGGGGGAGGTGGGGGGGACGTGGGAGGGATGGGGTGGTGAGGGGTGGTGGGGGTGGTGGGGGAGGGGGGATGGGTGAGGGGGGGAGGTGGGGGGGGTGGGGGGTGAACCGGGGTGGGGAGGTATGATCAGCGTCACTTAATCCTTCGGTCATTCATCGGAGTTATCCTCACTCATTCACTCGATTTCACTCATTCACTCGATTTCACTCATTCACTGCACTCTACCGCTCATCCTGGGTTCCACAAAATCAACTCGAAGCTCACTCACTCGATCATCACCTCACTCATTCGCTCACTCGCTCATTCACTCACTCATTCCTTCACTCACTCGACCATCACCTCACTCGTTCGCTCGCTCACTCACTTATTCCTTCACTCACTCACTCATTCCTTCACTCACTCGATCATCACCCCTCTCGTTCATTCGCTCACTCGCTCATTCACTCACTCACTCGCTCATTCATTCCCTCACTCACTCATTCACACACTCATTCCCTCACTCACTCCACCATCACCTCACTCGCTCGCTCGCTCATTCACTCATTCCTTCACTCATTCACTCACTCGCCCCGCGGTGAAACATCGTGAGAATAAGGACGTCATTTGTTTACAAACAACAACTACTGTTGTTGTTGTTGTTGTTGTTTTCCTCCATCTCTGCCCCAAGTGCATCCCCTCAACTCTTCATCAATCCACTCCGTCTCCCCGACTGTCAACCCCCTCGAGCTCCGCGCGCCCTGAAGAAGGCCCGTTGCCCCGAAACGTCGCCTGTGATATATTTACTGATTTCCTAGGCTATACAAAGATAAAGATCCCCCGTGTAGCCTTAACAGACTGTAGGGGCAAGTGCTGTTAGCGAGCAGCACCTATGAAGGCCGGCACGGCACACGAGGGGGTGGGTGGCCAACACCACGCCCGGCCGTCTTTGTCTCCCCAGTGGCGATGTTTACACACCGTACCAGGTACTCATTTAAGGCTGAGTCGACCTAGGGGATGTTCAGAAAATCCTAACTCGTCTTGGTGACCTTGACCGGGAATTCAACTCACAACCGCCGGGTTCGTGAGCGCAACGCGCTAACCGCTGTACCACCGCTCCCCATCTCAGGCAATCGCACACACAAAGACAAAGGTCCCCCGTATAGCCTCAGCAGACTGTTGGGGACAAGGGCTGTGCTAGGGCTGCACTCTGAACGGTTTTGGGGAGTAAAAAAATAATTACTTAAAACTTTCGTCACTGCACGAATTCGTATTCTATTCGTGTTCTTTAGTAGATAGAAGAAGAAAACATAATAGCAATACGTTTAAAAAATTTATAATTTATTGATAATTTGATCGTTGATTTGAAGCTTTCGTGACTGCAAGAAGCCAAACTCTTCGCTTCTTTCGGTGAAGTCGCGTGGGTAGGAAAAATAAAAATACAGTTAAGAATTGAATTTGTTTTCTTATTTTATTGTTATTATTTTCCGATCTACCTGACTTTACGGAAGAGCCATAGAATATGGATTTGGGGATAATATCAAATTGCGACTTTTCTGACAGCGATTGCGAATTGATTTGCGATTCAATCATTTTTAAAGTCAAGCTTCAGTTTCATTATTCACTGTGTAATAGATTTAAAACATGCGTTGGAGCATTACCACATGATACCGTCAAAATATGAACTGCTCCATATGCAGTATTCTAATGCAAGGATGATAACTTAAAATATGTTAATTGCTTCCAACATGTATTCAGTAAAATGTTTTAATTGAAATAGAACAATCAAACATAGAACAATTATATTATTAGTCACGTAGAAGGGAAATAATAAAATAATAAAAATATTAAACAATACAATGTTCTTGCAGTGGATTGCACGCCTGATGATGATTGCTGCTTGTGTTGCAGGCGAAACGTCGTGAGCATTTTATTGTTTTATATTTTTATCATTTTATTATTTCCCTTCTTTACCGAAAGAACTAAGAACATGAATCCCCGCAGTCACGAAAGCTTTAAATCAAACTCATAGAACAATTAAGTCAAATAAATACAGTTCTAATAATAAACAAATTAAACAATTCCTATAAGAAAATACTGTAATAGAGACTTTTCAAATCGCAAAAAATCGCAGCCTTTGCCATTTGCTAATCGCGTTGTTTCAAATTGCAATTTCGATTTTAAATCGATTAATCGTTCAGCCCGAGTGGACATCGCCACGCCCGACCGCCTTTGTCTCCCCGGTGGCGATGTTTGCTACACACGGCACCAGCTGACTCATTTGAGGCTGAGTCGACCTAGGGTAGATAACCGTCACTACCGCAGCATGTACACACAGCATGTACACACATACACACAGCATGTACACACACACACACAGCATATACACAGCATGTACACACACACAACATGTACACACACACAGCATGTGCACACACACAGCGTGTACACACATACACACAGCATGTACACACATACACACAGCATATACACACACACACAGCATATACACAGCATGTACACACACACAACATGTACACACACACAGCATGTGCACACACACAGCGTGTACACACACACAGCATGTACACACACACAGCGTGTACACACACACAGCATGTACACACACACACACAGCATGTACACACATACACACAGCATGTACACACACAGCATGTACACACACACACAGCATATACACAGCATGTACACACACACAGCATGTACACACACACAACATGTACACACACACAGCGTGTACACACACACACACACACAGCATGTACACACATACACACAGCATGTACACACACACACAGCATATACACAGCATGTACACACACACAGCATGTACACACACACAACATGTGCACACACACAGCGTGTACACACACACACACAGCATATACACAGCATGTACACACATACACACAGCATGTACACACACAGCATGTACACACACACACACAGCATGTACACACATACACACAGCATGTACACACACAGCATGTACACACACAGCATATACACAACATGTACACACACAGCGTGTACACACACACACAGCATGTACACACATACACACAGCATGTACACACATACACACAGCATGTACACACACAGCATGTACACACACACACAACATGTACACACACAGCATGTACACACACACACACACAACATGTACACACATACACAGCATGTACACACACACACACACAGCATGTACACACACAGCGCGTACACACACACAGCGTGTACACACACACAACATGTACACACACGCACAGCATGTACACACACAGCGCGTACACACACAGCGTGTACACACACACACACAGCATGTACACACACACACCATGTACACACACACACAGCATGTACACACATACACCATGTACACACACACACAGCATGTACACACAGCATGTACACACACACACAACATGTACACACACAGCATGTACACACACACACACAACATGTACACACACACACACAACATGTACACACACACACAGCATGTACACACACGCACAGCATGTACACACACAGCGCGTACACACACACACAGCGTGTACACACACACACACACAACATGTACACACATACACAGCATGTACACACACACACACACAGCATGTACACACACAGCGCGTACACACACACAGCGTGTACACACACACAACATGTACACACACGCACAGCATGTACACACACAGCGTGTACACACAATAATATATACACACACAACTTACGCACACGCTTACACACACAGCATGTACACACAGCATGCACACACATCATTTACACGCGGCATGTACAAACACGATGTACACACACACAGCATGCACACACACACAGCATGTACACACACACAGCGTGTACACACACACAGCGTGTACACACACACAGCGTGTACACACACACAGCGTGTACACACACACAGCACACACAATAATATATACACACACTACTTACGCACACGCTTACACACAGCATGTACACACACACAGCGTGTACACACACACAGCATGTACACACACACAGCGTGTACACACACACAGCATGTACACACACACAACTTACGCACACGCTTACACACACAACATGCACACACAGCATGTACACACACACAGCATGTACACACACACAGCGTGTACACACACACATCATGTACACACACAGCGTGTACACACACACAGCATGTACACACACACAACTTACGCACACGCTTACACACACAACATGCACACACAGCATGTACACACACAGCATGTACACACACACAGCATGTACACACACACAGCGTGTACACACACACAACTTACGCACACGCTTACACACACAACATGCACACACAGCATGCACACACACCATGTACACGCGGCATGTACAAACACGATGTACACACACACAGCGTGTACACACACACAGCGTGTACACAAACACAACTTACGCACACGCTTACACACACAACATGCACACACAGCATGCACACACACCATCTACACGCGGCATGTACAAACACGATGTACACACACACAGCGTGTACACACACACAGCGTGTACACACACACAGCGTGTACACACACACACAATGTACACACACACAGCGTGTACACACACACATCATGTACACACACACAACTTACGCACACGCTTACACACACAACATGCACACACAGCATGCACACACACCATGTACACGCGGCATGTACACACACACGATGTACACACACGCACATGCGCACACACACACACGCACATGCGCACACACACACACGCACATGCGCACACACACACACGCACATGCGCACACACACACGCACAAGAGCACACACACACACGATGTACACACACGCACATGCGCACACACACACACGCACATGCGCACACACACACACGCACAAGAGCACACACACACACGCACATGCGCACACACACACACGCACATGCGCACACACACACACGCACATGCACACACACACGCACAAGAGCTTACCTTTGGCTGGCACCACCATCATCATCATCAGCACGACCACCACCATCATCATCATCAGCTGCTGCTCTTTAATCCCCATCCCTGCCACCTCCTCCACCTCCTCTGATTCAGCTGGCTAGAGTCACCGATCTACGTCCTCACACCTCATCTCCACGGAGTGTGTCCGCGTGCTAGCCACTCGGTGCGACTTACGACGGCGGCGGTGATGGTGGTGATGATGATGAGTGAGGAGGAGGTGGAGGATGATGAGGAGGAGGAGGATGATGAGGAGGAGGTGGAGTGAGGAGGAGGTGGAGGAGAGGGGGGAGGAGGTGGAGGAGAGGGAGGAGGAGGTGGAGGATAATGAGGAGGTGGAGGAGAGGGAGGATGAGGTGGAAGGATGATGAGGGAGGAGGTGGAGGATGATGAGGTTATGGGATGAGGAGTGAGCATGAGGTGGAGGAGGATGAGGAGGTGGAGGAGGTGGAGGATGATGAGGGAGGAGGTGGAGGATGATGAAGTTGTGGGATGAGGAGTGAGGATGAGGTGGAGGATAATGAGGTGGAGGATGATGAGGAGTGGATGAGGTAGAGGATGATGAGTGAGGAGGTGGTGGAGAGGGGGGAGGAGGTGGAGGAGAGGGAGGATGAGGTGGAGTGAGGATGAGGTGGAGGATGATGATGAGGGAGGAGGAGGTGGTAATGATGAGGGTGATGAAACGATGCACCAGCCAGTTCACGTCGTTATAGAGGCCATCGCCACCCTCACTCCCATCGCCACCATCGCCACCCTCACTGCCACCACCACCATCACAAGTGCGTCTCTTCTCAGTGTGCACGGTGCTGATGATGCTGCTGCTGCTGATGATGTTGCTGAAGTAATCATTGGCCGCCGGTCTAAACTATGTGACTTTGCTGCTGCTGATGATGATGATGGTGGTGCTGGTGATGATGATGGTGAAATCGGTAGATAGCGTTAATGATGATGATGATGGTGCTGATGATGATGATGGTGAAATCGGTAGATAGCGTTAATGATGATGATGATGATGGTGCTGATGATGATGATGATGGTGAAATCGGTAGATAGCGTTAATAATGATGATGATGCTGATGATGATATGTTGATGATGATATTGACACCTTGATGATGATGATGATAAAGTTTACGAAATATCAGAGGTGAATATTTGTGTTTAGTAATTTAGATGATGATGATGATGTTGATGAAGGTGACGTGATGATGATGGCGATGATGATGTTGATTTCATTTGCAATGGTGTTGATGATGATGTATTGCTAATGATGATGGTGATGATGTTTACAATAGATCGTTGACTAAAAAAATGTCTTCAATAATCCAGCAGATGACGACAATGCCAATTTTGGTGATGATTTGTGATTGATGATGATGATGATGATGAATGGTGACTCAGGGTATACATCCTCTGCACGCTCCCACGTGTCGTGCCATCACATCACGCGAAACACGCGCGCGCCACCACCATCACCACCACCACCATCACACAACATCACCACCACATCCAATGCACCGAGTCTGCCCATCGCTTCCAATACACAGCGCTTGGCCCCGCCCACCGCCTCGAAGTCCCGCCTCCTTCACCGTGACCACGCCCATCGCCTCGAAGCCACGCCTCATTCACCGTGACCACGCCCATCGCCCCGCCCACTGCCCCGCCTACCAATCAGGCCACGCCTACCGCCTCGTAGCCCCGCCTCCATCACCGTGACCACGCCCATCGCCCCGCCTACAAACCAGGCCACGCCTACCGCCTCCAGACCACGCCCCCCCCCACCGTGGCCACGCCCATCGCCTATTAAGCCACACCTACTACCTCGCAAACCACCCTACCCCTCCACCCCCAGAAATTTGCAATCAGGAAAATCGAAATTTGACAGTCGAATATTCTTAGGTTTTTTCGGTAAAGTCACGTAGGTAAAAAAATTACAATTAATAAAAGTGAAATAAAAATAAAATAATATAATAAAATAAAATTTCGATTTGAAGCTTTCGTGACTGCAGGGATTCATCTTCTTGGTTCTTTCGGTAAAGTCATCACGTAGAATGGAAATAATGAAATAATACAAATAAAACTTCTAAAAATAATTCTCACGACGTTTCGGCCACAACGCAAGCCAGCCGTCCTCAGGTGAAGACTTTACCGAAAGAACCAAGAAGATGATAATCGACGTTTCGGCAAGCGGCCCTTCGTCACGTGAGCTACGTGAATGGAGAGGTCGCGAGGGTATGGACAATAGTTGATGGGAGGCTACGATCGATTACACCCTGGGTTGTGTATGGAGGTTGTGATACACAAACGCATTTTTAAATCCTTTATATTAAGTTCACTTGCTTGCTTGCTTGCGCGCTTACGACCGTGCAAATCTTTCGGTCGTTTTTAAACCCACTTCCCGTGATCCAATCGAGCCGACATTTTGCGCACAGACTCGTTGTGCGTGACAATTTATTTTCGTGAAAAAAAATTTCCAAAATTTTCCACTTTTTAGGAAATTTTTTTTTTCATATTTAATTTAAAATACCAATGTGATAAAAATGAAACTCTTACTCAAGAAAAACAGAAATGAATAATAAAATGAAACCGATGCCACGCATATAAAGGATTTATAGTGAAAAACTTTGTTTTTACGGGTTAATTATCAAACGGTTGACTTATGACCCGTCCATAAATGACGTCACGCGATTTTGGGCGATTTTTGACTACCCCCCCCCCTCCCCTCGTCACACGGCGTCACAAAAAGTCAGACCCCCCCCCCCACTCAAATATGACGTCACAAAGCTCTTCCCCCCATCAAAACCATATTTCCATTTTGAAAATAAAACATGCGTCAAATCGCTTTAAACTGTTAAAGCGATTAAACTATTGTCACTGTATTGCCCCCTAAGCCAGTAGAAAAAGTAAAAGAATAGGTGTTACACATTCCTGGCCAAAATAAAACAGTTGTGTTAAGACGTTAAGACACCAAACCTCTTGCAAGGAACTTCTTGGTTCTTCTTGGTTCTTTCGGTAAAGTCACGTAGAAGGGAAATAATAAAATAAAAATAATAAAATATTATGCAGGGATTCATCTTCTTGGTTTTTTCGGTAAAGTCACGTAGAAAGGAAATAATAAAATAAAAATAATAAAATATTATGCAGGGATTCATCTTCTTGGTTATTTCGGTAAAGTCACGTAGAAAGGAAATAATAAAATAAAAATAATAAAATATTATGCAGGGATTCATCTTCTTGGTTCTTTCGGTAAAGTCACGTAGAAGGGAAATAATAAAATAAAAATAATAAAAGATTATGCAGGGATTCATCTTCTTGGTTCTTTCGGTAAAGTCACGTAGAAGGGAAATAATAAAATAAAAATAATAAAAGATTATGCAGGGATTCATCTTCTTGGTTCTTTCGGTAAAGTCACGTAGAAGGGAAATAATAAAATAAAAATAATAAAATATTATGCAGGGATTCATCTTCTTGGTTATTTCGGTAAAGTCACGTAGAAGGGAAATAATAAAATAAAATTTTATTAAATAAAAAATAAATAAATTCATGTTTTATTTTCATTATTTTACTATTTCCCTTCTACGTGACGACTTTACCGAAAGAACCAAGAAGATGAATCCCTGCAGTCACGAAAGCTTTAAATCGAAATATGCTAAATTCCTCTTGGTATGCAAATTATTTTGTCAAGGCGCTCTTCCCCCCTCCATCCCAGATTAAATAGACGCTCCAAGCCTGGGGCTTGTCATTCAGACGCTGTCTCCTCGACAGACCTGTTCTCCACCTGAGGACGGCTGCTTGCGTTGTGGCCGAAACGTCGTGAGAATTATTTGATTATGTTTTATTTTTATTATTTTATTATTTCCCTTCTACGTGATGACTTTACCGAAAGAACCAAGAAGATGAATCCCTGCAGTCACGAAAGAAGCTTTCAATCGAAACTCTTGCAAAGAATTCACACGTTCAGAATATTGACTTGTGCTGGAGGAGGAGAAATCCGATGAGCTATGAAGCTCTTCCCCGCCCCCCCCCCCCCCAGCACATGTCCCAGTAGGGGCACGGGGTCAGAACGTGACACCAACAAAAACTTCCAAAAACACGATGGGAGCGTAAAGTACAGGAAAGTTAAACACATCGGTGACAACAACACACAAACGCAACTAAACGATCTATTTTTGTTATCTTACCATTTCTATGTCATTAGACCTCCTTTGCCAGTACCAAAATATAATAATAATAGGGGTTTTCCCCCTCTTTCTTTTGCAAACAAAACTGAAACATTTTTTTAACGAGGATTCATGTCTGCATTAACCACAATACTTGCAGTCAAAATGCAAACAAAAAAGACACTTTGATAATGTAT
Source organism: Lampetra fluviatilis (assembly GCF_964198595.1). Classification (NCBI taxonomy): domain Eukaryota; kingdom Metazoa; phylum Chordata; class Hyperoartia; order Petromyzontiformes; family Petromyzontidae; genus Lampetra; species Lampetra fluviatilis. Next base: position 15,371 of record NW_027620511.1, on the reverse strand, counting down.
GCATTGTGCTTTCAAGGATACAAAAAGGGGAAAAACCCCATTATGTAACACATTCCTGCGGAGGGAGCTGGTAGGAACGTTGGGTTGCTCGGTCAATGGCCTGCAGGGTCAACGGCGGCGTGGTGTATTCCGCAAATATGCCCGACTGTGAGGGCGGGCACAAGCCGGCGTGAGTAGGTGAAACGTTGAGTTTTATAAGGGCACCACGGGGTGACCAGCCCCTCCCCACCCAGCCCCACCCCTCCCACCCCCCACCCAGCCCCTCCCCACCCAGCCCCTCCCCACCCTCTCCTCCCCACCCAGCCCCACCCTCCCCACCCTCCCCACCCAGCCCCTCCCCACCCAGCCCCTCCCCACCCCTCCCACCCCCCACCCAGCCCCACCCTCCCCACCCCTCCCACCCCCCACCCAGCCCCACCCTCCCCACCCAGCCCCCCCCCACCCTCCCCTCTCCACCCAGCCCCACCCCTCCCATTTTTGGATGCACAACGGACGGACGGACACAATAATCCCCTGTGGGCTGGTGTAACCAGGTGGTTCCAGCTATCGTGCTGTGACGGTTCCACCTGAAGACGGAAGCTTGTGTTGCCTCCGAAACGTCGTGATTTATTTTATTGTATTTTTATTTTACTTTTATTAATTTTAATTTTTTACCTACGTGACTTTACCGAAAAAATCTAAGAATGTGGTTCCTACCAGTATAATATTTAATTTACCATTTCTATCTTACCAGCTACGAGCCAGTGGCCTCACCATCGGGGTCAGAAGCTTACAAACAACACACAACACAAAAAACAAAGGTCCCCCGTGTAGCCTCTGACAGGCTGTCGGGGGGCAAGTGCTTACCACTCGCAATCAGCGTTCGTGTCTGACAATCGAATCGGAATATCAGAATATGTATTCAAACCGCAGGAGGAATCCGATGAGCCATGAAGCGCTTTGTTCACAGATGTCCGGTCAGGGTCACGGGTAAGAACGTTCCAACGACAAACGACGCAAAAACACAGGCAAAAGCTCCCCGTGTAGCCTCTAACAGGCTTGTCGGGGCAAGTGCTGCTGCTTCCCAAAGCATGGGAAAGGTAAGGAGATCACACACAAAAATAAAATTTACGATTTTAAATTTCGCCAGGTAAGGTCCCACTGACTTACGTAGCTGTTTTTCAGAAGCAACGTCTGTCTATCACGCGTGCATAGCTGCCAACCCCTTGTCAGTGCACCTATCCTTATTGCAGATCAACTCAGAACGTATTGGTCAACCCGTGCCCCTTATAAATGTCAACGTTCATCCTTCAAAGTCCCATCACAAGGGAGAAACGCAAACAGATAGACAATAACCACTACTACACTCACCCACACACACACTCACCCACACACTCACTCACCCACACACACACACACCCACACAACCACCCACGCACTCACCCACACACACACACACCCACCCACACACACTCACCCACACACCCACCCACACACCCACACACTCACCCACCCACACACCCACCCACACATTCATACACACACTCACCCACCCACACACCCACACACACACACTCACCCACCCACACACCCACCCACACATCCACCCACACACTCATACACACACTCACCCACACACACACTCACCCACACACCCACCCACACACTCACCCACACACTCACCCACACACGCACTCACCCACACACACACACACCCACCCACACACACTCACCCACACACCCACCCACACACCCACACACTCACCCACCCACACACACATTCATACACACACTCACCCACCCACACACCCACCCACACACCCACCCACACACTCATACACACACTCACCCACACACCCACCCACATACCCACCCACCCACACATTCACCACAGACTTTCATAGCTGTCAACCCCTTAGTGCACCTATCCTTATTGCAGATCAACTCAGAACGTATTGGTCAACCCGTGCCACTTATAAATGTCAACGTTCATCCTTCAAAGTCCCATCGCAAGGGAGAAACGCAAACAGATAGACAATCACCACTACTACACTCACCACTAGTACACTCACTACTACACTCACCACTAGTACACTCACTACTACACTCACCACTACTACACTCACCACTAGTACACTCACTACTACACTCACCACTAGTACACTCACTACTACACTCACCACTACACTCACCACTACACTCACCACTACACTCACCACTACACTCACCACTAGCACACTCACCACTGCACTCACCACTACTACACTCACCACTACACTCACCACTACACTCACCACTAGTACACTCACCACTACACTCACCACTACACTCACCACTACACTCACCACTACTACACTCACCACTACACTCACCACTAGTACACTCACTACTACACTCACCACTAGTACACTCACCACTACACTCACCACTACTACACAGGGAGTGACGTCACATAGGGGATGACGTCATCAACTAGTGGGTGACGTCACCTAGGAGGTGACATCACCTGGGAGGTGACATCGCCTAGGGAGGGACGTCACGTAGCGGGTGACGTCACATAGCGGGTGACGTCACCTGGGGGTGACGTCACCTAGGGGGTGAAGTCACCAAGGGGTTGACATCAGCTAGGGAGTGACATCATCACCTAGGGGGTGACATCATCACCTAGGGGGTGACATCATCACCTGGGGGGTGACGTCACCTAGTGAGTGACGTCACCTAGGGGGTGACGTCACATCACCTAGGGGGTGACATCATCACCTAGGGGGTGACATCATCACCTGGGAGATGACGTCACCTAGTGAGTGACGTCACGTAGGGGGTGACGTCACATCACCTAGGGGGTGACATCATCACCTAGGGGGTGACATCATCACCTAGGGGGTGACATCATCACCTAGGGGGTGACATCGTCACCTAGTGAGTGACGTCACCTAGGGGGTGACGTCACCTCACCTAGGGGGTGATGCACGGCCCACCTCTGCCCTCTGCCGGCCAGGCTCGGCCACGTTCCCGTTGCTGAGAAGTGAAATCAAAAGGCGACAAGACGTGGCTCGACCTGCCCAGTCGCTACTACCGCTACTACCGCGGCGCTCTGCACCAGGGAGTCGGCCAGCCCGCAACAAACAAACACAAAAAGTAACAAAAACAATATTCTTGGTTCTTTCGGTGAAGTCACGTAGAAGGGAAATGATAAAGTAATAAGAATAAAACATAATAAAATGAAAAAATGATAAAATAAAAAATATAATAAAATAAAAAAACATGATAAAATAAAAAACATGATCAATTAAAAAACATAATAAAATTTAAAAACACACAGAACCTGCGGCGGCTCCTGATGACGACGGTCGCTTGTGTTGCGATCGAAACGTCGAGATCTATTGCTCCATCACACGCGCTAAATCTACGACGCACTGAATATTGAAACTGAAGCTTGACTTTAAAAAAAAATGTAATCGCAATATCTGTCAGAAAAGTCGCAATTACACATTTCCCCCAAATCCATATTATATTGTTCCTTCGGTAAATTCACGAAGATAGGAAAATAAAAACAATAAAATTAGAAAAAATATTCAATTTTTTAAATTATTTTAATTTTTTCTACCCACGTGACTTTACCGAAATAACCAAAAAGTTTGGATTCCTGCAGTCACGAAAGCTTCCAATCAAGATCGTTTGGAGCCCGTTCATACTGCCCGGTGGACAGAGCTCCTAGTGGTGGGGGTGGAGGGTGGAGGGTGGAGGGACGAGGCCCCCATTGCTTCGACTGCCGCGGCCGGAGATCGTAACGATTGTAAGTCCGAGCTTATAATCGACTCCTCCAGACTCATCCTCGTCCCTCTCCTCCCTCCCTGATCCCTCCCCCCCTTCTCCTCCCTCCGTCCTCCCTCTCCTCCCTCCCCTCCTCCCCCTCCTCCCCCTCTCTTCCCTCCCTCCTCCCTCTCCTCCCTCCACCCTCTCCTCCCTCACTCCTCCCTCTCCTCCCCCTCCTCCCTCTCTTCCCCCCCTCCTCTCCTCCTCCTCCACCTCCTCCCCCACCCCCTCCTCCCCTCTCCTCCCCCTCCTCCCTCCGTCCTCCCTCTCCTCCTCCCTCTCCCCCCTCTCCTCCTCCTTTCACGCCTCCCTCCCTCCCTCCTCCCTCTCCTCCCCCTCGTCCCTCCCTCCTCCCCCCCCCCCTTCCTCCTCCCTCCCTCCTCCCCCTCCTCCCCCTCGTCCCTCCCTCCTCCCTCCCTCCTCCCCCTCCTCCCTCCCTCCTCCCCCCCTCCCTTCCTCCTCCCCCTCTCCTCCTCCCTCCTCCCTCTTCTCCCCTCTCCTCCCTCCCTCCTCCCCCTCCTCACCCTCGTCCCTCCCACCCCCTCCTCCCCCCTCCCCCCCCTCCTCCCCCTCCACCCCCTCTCCTCCTCCCCTCTCCTCCCCCTCCTCCCTCTCTTCCCCCCCTCCTCTCCTCCCTCTCCCCCCTCTCCTCCTCCCCCTCCTCCCCCTCGTCCCTCCCACCCCCTCCCCCCCCCCTCCTCCCCCTCCACCCCCTCTCCTCCTCCCCTCTCCTCCCCCTCCTCCTCCCCCTCCTCCTCCCCCTCCTCCCCCTCCTCCCCCTTTCTCTCCTCCTCCTTCCATCTCCTCCCTCCCTCCACCCTCTCCTTTTTTTACGATCAGTGGAAACAAGAAGATGCTCGGTGTATTCGGCACTTTGCTTCGTTCATCATTTCGTAATTTTTTTTAACTTTGCTTTATGTAAACCCCCACCTCTCGCTCGCTCTCTCGCTCGCTCACACTCTCGCTCACTCTCTCTCACTCTCACTCCATCTCTCTCACTCACTCTCTCGCTCACTCTCTCGCTCACTCTCTCGCTCACTCTCTCGCTCACTCTCACTCCATCTCTCTCACTCTCTCACTCACTCTCTCGCTCACTCTCTCGCTCACCCTCTCACTCACTCTCTCTCACTCACTCTCTCACTCACTCTCACTCCATCTCTCTCACTCTCTCGCTCACTCTCTCGCTCACTCTCTCGCTCTTTCGCTCGCTCACTCTCTCGGTCACTCTCTCGCTCACTCTCTCGCTCACTCTCTCGCTCACTCTCTCGCTCACTCTCTCTCACTCTCTCGCTCACTCTCTCGCTCACCCTCTCACTCACTCGCTCACTCTCTCGCTCACTCTCTCTCTCGCTCTCTCTCGGTCTGCACGCAGCCCTTCTCGCAGTCCTACGGCCTCCGACGTGTAGCTCATATCAGCACGCAGAGCTCCCCGTCATCTGCCACCGAGCACACGGCTTCCTCCATCGCCCACTGCTCATTGAAGGCCGGCACGGCGTGGAAAAATATGGAACGCTTCGCGAATTTGCGTGTCATTCTTGCGCAGAGGCCATGCTAATCTTCTCTGTATCGTTCCAATTTTAGTATATGTACTGCCGGAGCAAGTACTCCCTCCCTGATCCCCCCCTCCTCCCTCCGTCCTCCCTCACTCCACCTCTCTTCCCTCCCTCCTCCCCCTCCTCCCTCTCCTCCCTCCAGCCTCTCCTCCCTCTCTCCTCCCCCTCCTCCCTCTCCTCCCCCTCTCCTCATCCCCCTACTCCCTCTCCTCCCTCTCCTCCCTCCCCCTCCTCCCTCTCCTCCCTCCAGCCTCTCCTCCCTCACTCCTCCCTCTCCTCCCCCTCCTCCCCCTCCTCCCCCTCTCCTCCTCCCCCTCCTCCCTCTCCTCCCCCTCCTCCCTCTCCTCCCCCTCCTCCCTCCCCCTCCTCCCTCTCCTCCCTCCAGCCTCTCCTCCCTCACTCCTCCCTCTCCTCCCCCTCCTGCGTCCCTTCTCCCCCCTCTTCCCTCTCTCCTCCCCCTCCTCCCCCTCCTCCCTCTCCTCCCCCTCCTCCCTCTCCTCCCCCTCCTCCCTCCCCCTCCTCCCTCTCCTCCCTCCAGCCTCTCCTCCCCCTCCTCCCTCTCCTCCCTCCAGCCTCTCCTCCCTCACTCCTCCCCCTCCTCCCTCTCCTCCCCCTCCTCCCCCTCCTCCCCCTCTCCTCCTCCCCCTCCACCCCCTCCTCCCCCTCTCCTCCCCCCTCCTCCCCCTCCTCCCCCTCTCCTCATCCCCCTCCTCCCCCTCCTCCCCCTCTCCTCCTCCCCCTCCTCCCTCTCCTCTTCCACGCTTGGATGTGCAGAGACGTCAGCCGACACTCAGCTCGCTCTCTCTCTCGCTCTCTGATTTATTGATGAGGCCAAGAATTCCCCTGCTGCTCTCTCCGCTGCTGCACGGTCTGGCACGCTCGCGAGAATCGAGGAGAGGCAGACGGAGACGCAGACGTAGGGAGACACACAGACAGACAGACAGAGAGACACACAGACAGACAGACAGAGAGACACACAGACAGACAGACAGAGAGACAGGCAGACAGACAGAGACGCAGACGTAAAGAGACAGACAGACAGACAGACAGAGAGACACACAGACAGACAGACAGACAGAGAGACACACAGACAGACAGAACTCCGGCTAGACAGACAGGCAGACAGAAAGACGGATAGACAGACAGACAGAGAGACAGGCAGGCAGACAGACAGACAGACACACACACACAGACAGGCACACAGACACACACACAGACACACACACAGACACACACACAGACACACACACACAGACACACACACAGACACACACACAGACACACACACAGACACACACACTGACAGACAGGCACACAGACACACACACAGACACACACACAGACACACACACTGACAGACAGGCACACAGACACACACACAGACACACACACAGACACACACACACAGACAGACAGGCACACAGACACACACACTGACAGACAGGCACACAGACACACACACAGACACACACACAGACACACACACTGACAGACAGGCACACAGACACACACACAGACACACACACAGACACACACACAGACAGACAGGCACACAGACACACACACTGACAGACAGGCACACAGACACACACACAGACACACACACAGACACACACACTGACAGACAGGCACACAGACACACACACAGACACACACACAGACACACACACTGACAGACAGGCACACAGACACACACACAGACACACACACAGACACACACACAGACACACACACAGACACACACACAGACAGACACACTGACAGACAGGCACACAGACACACACACAGACACACACACTGACAGACAGGCACACACACAGACACACACACTGACAGACAGGCACACAGACACACACACAGACACACACACAGACACACACACAGACACACACACAGACACACACACTGACAGACAGGCACACAGACACACACACAGACACACACACAGACACACACACAGACAGACAGGCACACAGACACACACACAGACACACACACAGACACACACACTGACAGACAGGCACAGAGACACACACACAGACACACACACAGACACACACACTGACAGACAGGCACACAGACACACACACAGACACACACACAGACACACACACAGACACACACACAGACAGACACACTGACAGACAGGCACACAGACACACACACAGACACACACACTGACAGACAGGCACACACACAGACACACACACTGACAGACAGGCACACAGACACACACACAGACACACACACAGACACACACACAGACACACACACAGACAGACAGGCACACAGACACACACACAGACACACACACAGACACACACACAGACAGACAGGCACACAGACACACACACAGACACACACACAGACACACACACAGACACACACACAGACACACACACTGACAGACAGGCACACAGACACACACACAGACACACACACAGACACACACACTGACAGACAGGCACACAGACACACACACAGACACACACACAGACACACACACAGACAGACAGGCACACAGACACACACACTGACAGACAGGCACACAGACACACACACAGACACACACACAGACACACACACAGACACACACACAGACACACACACTGACAGACAGGCACACAGACACACACACAGACACACACACAGACACACACACAAACAGACAGGCACACAGACACACACACAGACACACACACAGACACACACACAGACACACACACAGACACACACACTGACAGACAGGCACACAGACACACACACAGACACACACACAGACACACACACTGACAGACAGGCACACAGACACACACACAGACACACACACAGACACACACACAGACAGACACACAGACACACACACTGACAGACAGGCACACAGACACACACACAGACACACACACAGACACACACACTGACAGACAGGCACACAGACACACACACAGACACACACACAGACACACACACTGACAGACAGGCACACAGACACACACACAGACACACACACAGACACACACACAGACACACACACTGACAGACAGGCACACAGACAGGCACACAGACACACACACAGACACACACACAGACACACACACTGACAGACAGGCACACAGACACACACACAGACACACACACAGAAACACACACTGACACACACACAGACACACACACAGACACACACACAGACACACACACAGACACACACACTGACAGACAGGCACACAGACACACACACTGACACACACACAGACACACACACTGACACACACACTGACAGACAGGCACACAGACAGGCACACAGACACACACACAGACACACACACAGACACACACACAGACACACACACAGACACACACACAGACACACACACAGACACACACACTGACAGACACACAGACACACACACAGACACACACACAGACACACACACAGACAGGCACACAGACACACACACAGACACACACACAGACACACACACTGACAGACAGGCACACAGACACACACACAGACACACACACAGAAACACACACTGACACACACACAGACACACACACAGACACACACACAGACACACACACAGACACACACACTGACAGACACACAGACACACACACAGACACACACACAGACACACACACTGACAGACACACAGACACACACACTGACACACACACAGACAGACAGGCACACAGACACACACACAGACAGACACACACACAGACACACACACAGACAGACAGGCACACAGACACACACACAGACAGACACACACACAGACACACACACTGACAGACAGGCACACAGACACACACACAGACAGACACACACACAGACACACACACTGACAGACAGGCACACAGACACACACACTGACACACACACAGACACACACACTGACACACACACTGACAGACAGGCACACAGACAGGCAGACAGACACACACACAGACACACACACAGACACACACACAGACACACACACTGACAGACAGGCACACAGACAGGCACACAGACACACACACAGACACACACACAGACACACACACTGACAGACAGGCACACAGACACACACACAGACACACACACTGACAGACAGGCACACAGACACACACACAGACACACACACAGACACACACACAGACACACACACTGACAGACACACAGACACACACACAGACACACACACAGACACACACACAGACAGGCACACAGACACACACACAGACACACACACAGACACACACACTGACAGACAGGCACACAGACACACACACAGACACACACACAGAAACACACACTGACACACACACAGACACACACACAGACACACACACAGACACACACACAGACACACACACTGACAGACACACAGACACACACACAGACACACACACAGACACACACACTGACAGACACACAGACACACACACTGACACACACACAGACAGACAGGCACACAGACACACACAGTCCCCGGCTCTCACATCGCAGTGCCCCCTGGCCCCGCCCCCCTCCCCTCTCTCTCGGTCGCCCCGGTGGTGGTGGTGGTGGTGGGGGTGGTGGTGGTGGTGGGGGTGGTGGTGGGGGTGGTGGTGGGGGTGGTGGGGTGGTGGTGGTGGGGGTGGTGGTGGTGGTGGTGGGGGTGGTGGGGTGGTGGTGGTGGGGGTGGTGGTGGTGGTGGGTGTGGTGGTGGGGGTGGTGGTGGTGGTGGTGGTGGGGGTGGTGGTGGTGGTGGTGGTGGGGGTGGTGGTGGTGGCGTTGTATAGGTCGCACGGGATCCCAAGACCTGCCAGCTCCACTCTTGGCCCCCAAGATGACCCCCCGACATCACCTCACCCTGCCACTTTTTCTCGTGGGGACACGTCAAAGACCGTGGTGATGCTGTGCCACCATTAGCGACTGATCTGGGTGACCTCAAAAAACTGAATCACTGCAGCGATGACTTCAGTGGAAGAGAAGCCACCGTGATGATGATGAGAGAGACACGCAAACTCCAAATATACAGCAGCAGACATCTGGGTCGAGATCGAACCCACGATCTCCTGTGTACCAGGCGAGGTAATTAACATCTCCTAGCCACCGTGATGATGATGATGAGAGAGACACGCAAACTCCAAATATACAGCAGCAGACATCTGGGTCGGGATCCAACCCACGACCTCCTGTACACCAGGCGAGGTAGTTAACATCTCCTAGCCACCGTGATGATGATGAGAGAGACACGCAAACTCCAAATATACAGCAGCAGACATCTGGGTCGGGATCGAACCCACGATCTCCTGTGTACCAGGCGAGGTAGTTAACATCTCCTAGCCACCGTGATGATGATGAGAGAGACACACAAACTTAAAATGTACAGCAGGGGGTCTGGGATCGAACCCACGACCTCCTGTGTACCAGGCAAGGTAGTTAACATCTCCTAGCCACCGTGATGATGATGAGAGAGACACACAAACTTAAAATGTACAGCAGGGGGTCTGGGATCGAACCCACGACCTCCTGTACACCAGGCAAGGTAGTTAACATCTCCTAGCCACCGTGATGATGATGAGAGAGACACGCAAACTTAAAATGTACAGCAGGGGGTCTGGGATCGAACCCACGACCTCCTGTGTACCAGGCGAGGTAGTTAACATCTCCTAGCCACCGTGATGATGATGATGAGAGAGAGAGACACGCAAACTTAAAATGTACAGCAGGGGGTCTGGGATCGAACCCACGACCTCCTGTACACCAGGCGAGGTAGTTAACATCTCCTAGCCACCGTGATGATGATGAGAGAGACACACAAACTTAAAATGTACAGCAGGGGGTCTGGGATCGAACCCACGATCTCCTGTGTACCAGGCGAGGTAGTTAACATCTCCTAGCCACCGTGATGATGATGAGAGAGACACGCAAACTTAAAATGTACAGCAGGGGGTCTGGGATCGAACCCACGACCTCCTGTACACCAGGCGAGGTAGTTAACATCTCCTAGCCACCGTGATGATGATGAGAGAGACACACAAACTTAAAATGTACAGCAGGGGGTCTGGGATCGAACCCACGATCTCCTGTGTACCAGGCGAGGTAGTTAACATCTCCTAGCCACCGTGATGATGATGATGAGAGAGAGAGACACGCAAACTTAAAATGTACAGCAGGGGGTCTGGGATCGAACCCACGACCTCCTGTGTACCAGGCAAGGTAGTTAACATCTCTGAACATGCCTGCGTACATGCTGAAGGGGTAGATCGCGTGGGTGGAGGGAGTTGGATCGCGTGGATGTGGACGCGTCGTTGAACCCGCCACTGCAGGAGGCGCAGGCAATTAGCGAGGGTCGTCACGTCAACAACACGTGACGATTAGTCAGCGGCGCAGCACACAGCGGCGTGTGTGTGTGTGCTGGGGAGAGAAGCCTCCTCCTCCTCCAGCTCCTGCTGCCTCTCCCTCCTCCTCCTCCACCTCCCGCCATATCTCAACCCCTCCCTCCCTCCCTCCTCCCTCCTCCTCCCTCCCTCCCCTCCCCCCTCCCTCCCTCCTCCCTCCTCCTCCTCCTCCCTCCCCTCCTCGCCCCTCCTCCCTCCCCTCCCTCCTCCCTCCTCCTCCCCCCTGCTTCTTCCCCTCCTCCTCCCTCCCTCCTCCCTCCTCCCTCCTCCTCCTCCTCCTCCCCCTCCTCCCTCCTCCTCCCCCCCTGCTTCTTCCCCTCCTCCTCCCTCCCTCCTCCTCCCTCCTCCTCCTCCTCCTCCCCCTCCTCCCTCCTCCTCCCCCCTGCTTCTTCCCCTCCTCCTCCTCCCTCCCTCCTCCCTCCTCCTCCCCCCTCCTCCCTCCTCCTCCCTCCTCCTCCTCCTCCTCCCCCCTCCCCTCCCTCCTCCTCTTCCCCCTCCTCCTCCTCCTCCTCCCTCCCTCCTCCCTCCTCCTCCTCCCTCCCTCCTCCCTCCTCCTCCCTCCTCCTCCCTCCTCCTCCTCCTCCTCCCCCTCCTCCCTCCTCCTCCTCCTCCTCCCCCTCCTCCCTCCTCCTCCCCCCCTGCTTCTTCCCCTCCTCCCTCCCTCCTCCCCCCTCCTCCCTCCTCCTCCCTCCTCCTCCTCCTCCTCCCCCTCCCCTCCCTCCTCCTCCTCCTCCTCCTCCCCCTCCTCCCTCCTCCTCCTCCCTCCCTCCTCCCTCCTCCTCCCTCCTCCTCCCTCCTCCCCATCCTCCCTCCCCTCCCCCCCTCCCTCCCTCCTCCCTCCTCCTCCTCCTCCCTCCCCTCCTCGCCCCTCCTCCCTCCCCTCCCTCCTCCCTCCTCCTCCCCCCCTGCTTCTTCCCCTCCTCCTCCCTCCCTCCTCCCTCCTCCCTCCTCCTCCTCCTCCTCCCCCTCCTCCCTCCTCCTCCCCCCCTGCTTCTTCCCCTCCTCCTCCTCCCTCCCTCCTCCCTCCTCCTCCCTCCTCCTCCCTCCTCCCCATCCTCCCTCCCCTCCCCCCCCTCCCTCCCTCCTCCCTCCTCCTCCTCCTCCCTCCCCTCCTCGCCCCTCCTCCCTCCCCTCCCTCCTCCCTCCTCCTCCCCCCCTGCTTCTTCCCCTCCTCCTCCCTCCCTCCTCCCTCCTCCCTCCTCCTCCTCCCCCTCCTCCCTCCTCCTCCCCCCCTGCTTCTTCCCCTCCTCCTCCTCCCTCCCTCCTCCCTCCTCCTCCCCCCTCCTCCCTCCTCCTCCCTCCTCCTCCTCCTCCTCCTCCCCCCTCCCCTCCCTCCTCCTCCTCCTCCTCCCCCTCCTCCTCCTCCTCCTCCCCCTCCTCCTCCTCCTCCTCCCCCTCCTCCCTCCTCCTCCTCCCTCCCTCCTCCCTCCTCCTCCTCCTCCTCCCCCCCTGCTTCTTCCCCTCCTCCTCCCTCCCTCCTCCCTCCTCCCTCCTCCTCCTCCCCCTCCTCCCCCTCCTCCTCCTCCTCCTCCCCCTCCTCCCTCCTCCTCCTCCCTCCCTCCTCCCTCCTCCCTCCTCCTCCCCCCCTGCTTCTTCCCCTCCTCCTCCCTCCCTCCTCCCTCCTCCCTCCTCCTCCTCCCCCTCCTCCCTCCTCCTCCCCCCCTGCTTCTTCCCCTCCTCCTCCTCCCTCCCTCCTCCCCCCTCCTCCCTCCTCCTCCTCCTCCTCCCCCCTCCCCTTTCTCCTCCTCCTCCTCCCCCTCCTCCCTCCTCCTCCTCCCTCCCTCCTCCCTCCTCCTCCCTCCTCCTCCCTCCTCCCCATCCTCCCTCCTCCTCCCTCCCTCCCCTCCCCCCCTCCCTCCCTCCTCCCGCCTCCTCCTCCTCCCTCCCCTCCTCGCCCCTCCTCCCTCCCCTCCCTCCTCCCTCCTCCTCCCCCCCTGCTTCTTCCCCTCCTCCTCCCTCCCTCCTCCCTCCTCCCTCCTCCTCCTTCTCCTCCCCCTCCTCCCTCCTCCTCCCCCCCTGCTTCTTCCCCTCCTCCTCCTCCCTCCCTCCTCCCTCCTCCTCCCCCCTCCTCCCTCCTCCTCCCTCCTCCTCCTCCTCCTCCCCCCTCCCCTCCCTCCTCCTCCTCCTCCCCCTCCTCCTCCTCCTCCTCCCCCTCCTCCCCCTCCTCCCTCCTCCTCCTCCCTCCCTCCTCCCTCCTCCTCCCTCCTCCTCCCTCCTCCTCCTCCTCCCCCTCCTCCCTCCTCCTCCTCCTCCTCCCCTCCTCCCTCCTCCTCCCCCCCTGCTTCTTCCCCTCCTCCTCCTCCCTCCCTCCTCCCCCCTCCTCCCTCCTCCTCCCTCCTCCTCCTCCTCCTCCTCCCCCCTCCCCTCCCTCCTCCTCCTCCTCCTCCCCCTCCTCCCTCCTCCTCCTCCCTCCCTCCTCCCTCCTCCTCCCTCCTCCTCCCTCCTCCTCCCCCTTCCCATCCTCCCTCCTCCTCTCCCCCTACCCCCCTCCTCCCTCCTTCCTCCTCCACCCTTGACCTCTCCCATAGTCTCGCCGACACGAACACCATCTATAACGCACGGCCCATTCGCGTGGCTTCTACACCAGCCCCAACAAAACCACCCTCCTTCGACGCCGAGACTTTCCGGGTGGCGTTGGTCGTGGTGGTGGCTACGTTGGCTGCCTCTTGTGGTCAAACGCTGCACAGGTAGCAGCAGCAGCAGCAGCAGCGGCGGCGGCTGGCGTTGGTGGGTCACACAGAGATTTACGCACTCCGCTGTGCCGCCTTCTCCAATGCAGAGATCCATTCTTGTTCGAGTGAGCCCTCTGGTTAACTCAGAACGGCTCGGGGAAGTGGACATCACAGAGCCGCCTCTGAGACAACTTCTAGTGAGCGACTGGGCCACACAGAATGGAACCCGCGAAAATGGACATAACAGAACTACCTCTGAGACAACTTCTTATTCGAGTGAGCGACTGGGCCACACAGAATGGAACCCGCAGAAATGGACATCACAGAACTACCTCTGAGACAACTTCTTATTCTAGTGAGCGACTGGGTCACACAGAATGGAACCCGCGGAAGTGGACATACAGAACTACCTCTGAGACAACTTCTTATTCTAGTGAGCGACTGGGCCACACAGAATGAAACCCGCAGAAGTGGACATCACAGAACTACCTCTGAGACAACTTCTTATTCTAGTGAGCGACTGGGCCACACAGAATGGAACCCGCAGAAGTGGACATCACAGAACTACCTCTGAGACAACTTCTTATTCGAGTGAGCGACTGGGCCACACAGAATGGAACCCGCAGAAGTGGACATACAGAACTACCTCTGAGACAACTTCTTATTCGAGTGAGTGACTGGGTCACACAGAATGGAACCCGCAGAAGTGGACATACAGAACTACCTCTGAGACAACTTCTTATTCTAGTGAGCGACTGGGCCACACAGAATGGAACCCGCAGAAGTGGACATCACAGAACTACCTCTGAGACAACTTCTTATTCTAGTGAGCGACTGGGTCACACAGAATGGAACCCGCAGAAGTGGACATCACAGAACTACCTCTGAGACAACTTCTTATTCGAGTGAGCGACTGGGCCACACAGAATGGAACCCGCAGAAGTGGACATCACAGAACTACCTCTGAGACAACTTC
>NW_027620510.1:35000-51575 GCF_964198595.1 Lampetra fluviatilis | reverse complement strand
CATCGTTTCTCCCCCCCCCCCTCTCGCTCCGAATTCCATCGAGCTGGGAAATCGCTCATTTTTGCGTCGCCAAATATCGTACGAACGCCGTGAAACTTCCACAGGCTTTTTCAGCAGATTTGCACGTGCACTCAAAAAAGTCAAAATTTTTACACATAGACCCCATCAAACGGGAGAAATTGGCCGGGATTGCTCTCATGTGCGTTACGGGGCATCGTTTCTCTCGCGCCGAATTCCATCGAGCTGGGAAATCGCTCATTTTTGCGTCGCCAAATATCGTACGAACGCCGTGAAACTTCCACAGGCTTTTCCAGCAGATTTGCACGTGCACTCAAAAAAGTCAAAATTTTTACACATAGACCCCATCAAACGGGAGAAATTGGCCCGGATTGCTCTCATGTGCGTTACGGGGCATCGTTTCTCTCGCGCCGAATCGAATTCTCTCGAGCTGGGAAATCGCTCATTTTTGCGTCGCCAAATATCGTACGAACGCCGTGAAACTTCCACAGCTTTTTCAGCAGATTTGCACCTGCACTCAAAAAAGTCAAAATTTTTACACATAGACCCCATCAACGGGAGAAATTGGCCCCGATTGCTCTCATGTGCGTTACGGGGCATCGTTTCTCTCGCTCCGAATTCCATCGAGCTTGAAATCGCTCATTTTTGCGTCGCCAAATATCGTACGAACGCCGTGAAACTTCCACAGGCTTTTCCAGCAGATTTGCACCTGCACTCAAAAAAGTCAAAATTTTTACACATAGACCCCATCAAACGGGAGAAATTGGCCCGGATTGCTCTCATGTGCGTTACGGGGCATCGTTTCTGTCGCGCCGAATTCCATCGAGCTGGGAAATCGCTCATTTTTGCGTCGCCAAATATCGTACGAACGCCGTGAAACTTCCACAGGCTTTTCAGCAGATTGGCACGTGCACTCAAAAAAGTCAAAATTTGTACACATAGACCCCATCAAACGGGAGAAATTGGCCGGGATTGCTCTCATGTGCGTTACGGGGCATCGTTTCTCTCGCTCCGAATTCCATCGAGCTGGGAAATCGCTCATTTTTGCGTCGCCAAATATCGTACGAACGCCGTGAAACTTCCACAGGCTTTTCCAGCAGATTGGCACGTGCACTCAAAAAAGTCAAAATTTGTACACATAGACCCCATCAAACGGGAGAAATTGGCCCGGATTGCTCTCATGTGCGTTACGGGGCATCGTTTCTCTCGCGCCGAATTCTCTCGAGCTGGGAAATCGCTCATTTTTGCGTCGCCAAATATCGTACGAACGCCGTGAAACTTCCACAGGCTTTTTCAGCAGATTTGCACCTGCACTCAAAAAAGTCAAAATTTTTACACATAGACCCCATCAAACGGGAGAAATTGGCCCGGATTGCTCTCATGTGCGTTACGGGGCATCGTTTCTCTCGCTCCGAATTCCATCGAGCTTGGAAATCGCTCATTTTTGCGTCGCCAAATATCGTACGAACGCCGTGAAACTTCCACAGGCTTTTCCAGCAGATTTGCACCTGCACTCAAAAAAGTCAAAATTTTTACACATAGACCCCATCAAACGGGAGAAATTGGCCCGGATTGCTCTCATGTGCGTTACGGGGCATCGTTTCTGTCCGCGCCGAATTCCATCGAGCTGGGAAATCGCTCATTTTTGCGTCGCCAAATATCGTACGAACGCCGTGAAACTTTCCACAGGCTTTTCCAGCAGATTGGCACGTGCACTCAAAAAAGTCAAAATTTTGTACACATAGACCCATCAAACGGGAGAAATTGGCCGGGATTGCTCTCATGTGCGTTACGGGGCATCGTTTCTCTCGCGCCGAATTCTCTCGAGCTGGGAAATCGCTCATTTTTGCGTCGCCAAATATCGTACGAACGCCGTGAAACTTCCACAGGCTTTTTCAGCAGATTTGCACGTGCACTCAAAAAAGTCAAAATTTTTACACATAGACCCCATCAAACGGGAGAAATTGGCCCGGAATTGCTCTCATGTGCGTTACGGGGCATCGTTTCTGCTCGCGCCGAATTCCATCGAGCTGGGAAATCGCTCATTTTTGCGTCGCCAAATATCGTACGAACGCCGTGAAAACTTCCACAGGCTTTTCAGCAGATTTGCACGTGCACTCAAAAAAGTCAAAATTTGTACACATAGACCCCATCAAACGGGAGAAATTGGCCCGGATTGCTCTCATGTGCGTTACCGGGGCATCGTTTCTCTCGCGCCGAATTCTCTCGAGCTGGGAAATCGCTCATTTTTGCGTCGCCAAATATCGTACGAACGCCGTGAAACTTCCACAGGCTTTTTCAGCAGATTTGCACCTGCACTCAAAAAAGTCAAAATTTTTACACATAGACCCCATCAAACGGGAGAAATTGGCCCGGATTGCTCTCATGTGCGTTACGGGGCATCGTTTCTGTCGCGCCGAATTCCATCGAGCTGGGAAATCGCTCATTTTTGCGTCGCCAAATATCGTACGAACGCCGTGAAACTTCCACAGGCTTTTCCAGCAGATTTGCACGTGCACTCAAAAAAGTCAAAATTTTTACACATAGACCCCATCAAACGGGAGAAATTGGCCCGGATTGCTCTCATGTGCGTTACGGGGCATCGTTTCTCTCGCGCCGAATTCTCTCGAGCTGGGAAATCGCTCATTTTTGCGTCGCCAAATATCGTACGAACGCAGTGAAACTTCCACAGGCTTTTTCAGCAGATTTGCACGTGCACTCAAAAAAGTCAAAATTTTTACACATAGACCCCATCAAACGGAGAGAAATTGGCCGGGATTGCTCTCATGTGCGTTACGGGGCATCGTTTCTCTCGCTCCGAATTCCATCGAGCTGGGGAAATCGCTCATTTTTTGCGTCGCCAAATATCGTACGAACGCCGTGAAAACTTCCACAGGCTTTTCAGCAGATTTGCACGTGCACTCAAAAAAGTCAAAATTTTTACACATAGACCCCATCAAACGGGAGAAATTGGCCGGGATTGCTCTCATGTGCGTTACGGGCATCGTTTCTCTCGCGCCGAATTCCATCGAGCTGGGAAATCGCTCATTTTTGCGTCGCCAAATATCGTAACGAACGCCGTGAAACTTCCACAGGCTTTTCCAGCAGATTGGCACGTGCACTCAAAAAAGTCAAAAATTTGTACACATAGACCCCATCAAACGGGAGAAATTGGCCGGGATTGCTCTCATGTGCGTTACGGGGCATCGTTTCTCTCGCTCCGAATTCCATCGAGCTGGGAAATCGCTCATTTTTGCGTCGCCAAATATCGTACGAACGCCGTGAAACTTCCACAGGCTTTTCCAGCAGATTTGCACCTGCACTCAAAAAAGTCAAAATTTTTACACATAGACCCCATCAAACGGGAGAAATTGGCCCGGATTGCTCTCATGTGCGTTACGGGGCATCGTTTCTCTCGCGCCGAATTCCTCTCGAGCTGGGAAATCGCTCATTTTTGCGTCGCCAAATATCGTACGAACGCCGTGAAACTTCCACAGGCTTTTTCAGCAGATTTGCACGTGCACTCAAAAAAGTCAAAATTTTTACACATAGACCCCATCAAACGGGAGAAATTGGCCGCGATTGCTCTCATGTGCGTTACGGGGCATCGTTTCTCTCGCGCCGAATTCCATCGAGCTGGGAAATCGCTCATTTTTTGCGTCGCCAAATATCGTACGAACGCCGTGAAACTTCCACAGGCTTTTTCAGCAGATTTGCACCTGCACTCAAAAAAGTCAAAAATTTTTACACATAGACCCCATCAAACGGGAGAAATTGGCCCGGATTGCTCTCATGTGCGTTACGGGGCATCGTTTCTCTCGCGCCGAATTCCTCTCGAGCTGGGAAATCGCTCATTTTTGCGTCGCCAAATATCGTACGAACGCCGTGAAACTTCCACAGGCTTTTTCAGCAGATTTGCACGTGCACTCAAAAAAGTCAAAATTTTTACACATAGACCCCATCAAACGGGAGAAATTGGCCCGGGATTGCTCTCATGTGCGTTACGGGGCATCGTTTCTCTCGCTCCGAATTCCATCGAGCTGGGAAATCGCTCATTTTTGCGTCGCCAAATATCGTACGAACGGCCGTGAAAACTTCCACAGGCTTTTTCAGCAGATTTGCACGTGCACTCAAAAAAGTCAAAATTTTTACACATAGACCCCATCAAACGGGAGAAATTGGCCGGGATTGCTCTCATGTGCGTTACGGGGCATCGTTTCTCTCGCGCCGAATTCCATCGAGCTGGGAAATCGCTCATTTTTGCGTCGCCAAATATCGTACGAACGCCGTGAAACTTCCACAGGCTTTTCCAGCAGATTTGCACCTGCACTCAAAAAAGTCAAATTTTTACACATAGACCCCATCAAACGGGAGAAATTGGCCCGGGATTGCTCTCATGTGCGTTACGGGGCATCGTTTCTCTCGCGCCGAATTCTCTCGAGCTGGGAAATCGCTCATTTTTGCGTCGCCAAAATATCGTACGAACGCCGTGAAACTTCCACAGGCTTTTCAGCAGATTTGCACGTGCACTCAAAAAAAGTCAAAATTTGTACACATAGACCCCATCAAACGGGAGAAATTGGCCCGGATTGCTCTCATGTGCGTTACGGGGCATCGTTTCTCTCGCGCCGAATTCTCTCGAGCTGGGAAATCGCTCATTTTTGCGTCGCCAATATCGTACGAACGCCGTGAAACTTCCACAGGCTTTTTCAGCAGATTTGCACCTGCACTCAAAAAAAGTCAAAATTTTTACACATAGACCCCATCAAACGGGAGAAATTGGCCCGGATTGCTCTCATGTGCGTTACGGGGCATCGTTTCTCGTCGCGCCGAATTCCATCGAGCTGGAAATCGCTCATTTTTGCGTCGCCAAATATCGTACGAACGCCGTGAAACTTCCACAGGCTGTTTCCAGCAGATTTGCACCGTGCACTCAAAAAAGTCAAATTTTTACACATAGACCCCATCAAACGGGAGAAATTGGCCGGATTGCTCTCATGTGCGTTACGGGGCATCGTTTCTCTCGCGCGAATTCTCTCGAGCTGGGAAATCGCTCATTTTTGCGTCGCCAAATATCGTACGAACGCCGTGAAACTTCCACAGGCTTTTTCAGCAGATTTGCACGTGCACTCAAAAAAGTCAAAATTTTACACATAGACCCCATCAAACGGGAGAAATTGGCCGGGATTGCTCTCATGTGCGTTACGGGGCATCGTTTCTCTCGCTCCGAATTCCATCGAGCTGGGAAATCGCTCATTTTTGCGTCGCCAAATATCGTACGAACGCCGTGAAACTTCCACAGGCTTTTTCAGCAGATTTGCACGTGCACTCAAAAAAGTCAAAATTTTTACACATAGACCCCATCAAACGGGAGAAATTGGCCGGGATTGCTCTCATGTGCGTTACGGGGCATCGTTTCTCTCGCGCCGAATTCCATCGAGCTGGGAAATCGCTCATTTTTGCGTCGCCAAATATCGTACGAACGCCGTGAAACTTCCACAGGCTTTTCCAGCAGATTGCACGTTGCACTCAAAAAAGTCAAAATTTGTACACATAGACCCCATCAAACGGGAGAAATTGGCCGGGATTGCTCTCATGTGCGTTACGGGGCATCGTTTCTCTCGCTCCGAATTCCATCGAGCTGGGAAATCGCTCATTTTTGCGTCGCCCAAATATCGTACGAACGCCGTGAAACTTCCACAGGCTTTTCCAGCAGATTTGCACCTGCACTCAAAAAAGTCAAAATTTTTACACATAGACCCCATCAAACGGGAGAAATTGGCCCGGATTGCTCTCATGTGCGTTACGGGGCATCGTTTCTCTCGCGCCGAATTCTCTCGAGCTGGGAAATCGCTCATTTTTGCGTCGCCAAATATCGTACGAACGCCGTGAAACTTCCACAGGCTTTTTCAGCAGATTTGCACGTGCACTCAAAAAAGTCAAAATTTTTACACATAGACCCCATCAAACGGGAGAAATTGGCCCGGATTGCTCTCATGTGCGTTACGGGGGCATCGTTTCTGTCGCGCCGAATTCCATCGAGCTGGGAAATCGCTCATTTTTGCGTCGCCAAATATCGTACGAACGCCGTGAAACTTCCACAGGCTTTTTCAGCAGATTTGCACAGTGCACTCAAAAAAGTCAAAATTTGTACACATAGACCCCATCAAACGGGAGAAATTGGCCCGGATTGCTCTCACTGTGCGTTACGGGGCATCGTTTCTCTCGCGCCGAATTCTCTCGAGCTGGGAAATCGCTCATTTTTGCGTCGCCAAATATCGTACGAACGCCGTGAAACTTCCACAGGCTTTTTCAGCAGATTTGCACCTGCACTCAAAAAAGTCAAAATTTTTACACATAGACCCCATCAAACGGGAGAAATTGGCCCGGATTGCTCTCATGTGCGTTACGGGGCATCGTTTCTGTCGCGCCGAATTCCATCGAGCTGGGAAATCGCTCATTTTTTGCGTCGCCAAATATCGTACGAACGCCGTGAAACTTCCACAGGCTTTTCCAGCAGATTTGCACGTGCACTCAAAAAAGTCAAAATTTTTACACATAGACCCCATCAAACGGGAGAAATTGGCCCGGATTGCTCTCATGTGCGTTACGGGGCATCGTTTCTCTCGCGCCGAATTCTCTCGAGCTGGGAAATCGCTCATTTTTGCGTCGCCAAATATCGTACGAACGCCGTGAAACTTCCACAGGCTTTTTCAGCAGATTTGCACGTGCACTCAAAAAAGTCAAAATTTTTACACATAGACCCCATCAAACGGGAGAAATTGGCCGGGATTGCTCTCATGTGCGTTACGGGGCATCGTTTCTCTCGCTCCGAATTCCATCGAGCTGGGAAATCGCTCATTTTTGCGTCGCCAAATATCGTACGAACGCCGTGAAACTTCCACAGGCTTTTTCAGCAGATTTGCACGTGCACTCAAAAAAGTCAAAATTTTTACACATAGACCCCATCAAACGGGAGAAATTGGCCGGGATTGCTCTCATGTGCGTTACGGGGCATCGTTTCTCTCGCGCCGAATTCCATCGAGCTGGGAAATCGCTCATTTTTGCGTCGCCAAATATCGTACGAACGCCGTGAAACTTCCACAGGCTTTTCCAGCAGATTGGCACGTGCACTCAAAAAAGTCAAAATTTGTACACATAGACCCCATCAAACGGGAGAAATTGGCCGGGATTGCTCTCATGTGCGTTACGGGGCATCGTTTCTCTCGCTCCGAATTCCATCGAGCTGGGAAATCGCTCATTTTTGCGTCGCCAAATATCGTACGAACGCCGTGAAACTTCCACAGGCTTTTCCAGCAGATTTGCACCTGCACTCAAAAAAGTCAAAATTTTTACACATAGACCCCATCAAACGGGAGAAATTGGCCCGGATTGCTCTCATGTGCGTTACGGGGCATCGTTTCTCTCGCGCCGAATTCTCTCGAGCTGGGAAATCGCTCATTTTTGCGTCGCCAAATATCGTACGAACGCCGTGAAACTTCCACAGGCTTTTTCAGCAGATTTGCACGTGCACTCAAAAAAGTCAAAATTTTTACACATAGACCCCATCAAACGGGAGAAATTGGCCCGGATTGCTCTCATGTGCGTTACGGGGCATCGTTTCTCTCGCGCCGAATTCCATCGAGCTGGGAAATCGCTCATTTTTGCGTCGCCAAATATCGTACGAACGCCGTGAAACTTCCACAGGCTTTTTCAGCAGATTTGCACCTGCACTCAAAAAAGTCAAAATTTTTACACATAGACCCCATCAAACGGGAGAAATTGGCCCGGATTGCTCTCATGTGCGTTACGGGGCATCGTTTCTCTCGCGCCGAATTCTCTCGAGCTGGGAAATCGCTCATTTTTGCGTCGCCAAATATCGTACGAACGCCGTGAAACTTCCACAGGCTTTTTCAGCAGATTTGCACGTGCACTCAAAAAAGTCAAAATTTTTACACATAGACCCCATCAAACGGGAGAAATTGGCCGGGATTGCTCTCATGTGCGTTACGGGGCATCGTTTCTCTCGCTCCGAATTCCATCGAGCTGGGAAATCGCTCATTTTTGCGTCGCCAAATATCGTACGAACGCCGTGAAACTTCCACAGGCTTTTTCAGCAGATTTGCACGTGCACTCAAAAAAGTCAAAATTTTTACACATAGACCCCATCAAACGGGAGAAATTGGCCGGGATTGCTCTCATGTGCGTTACGGGGCATCGTTTCTCTCGCGCCGAATTCCATCGAGCTGGGAAATCGCTCATTTTTGCGTCGCCAAATATCGTACGAACGCCGTGAAACTTCCACAGGCTTTTCCAGCAGATTTGCACCTGCACTCAAAAAAGTCAAAATTTTTACACATAGACCCCATCAAACGGGAGAAATTGGCCCGGATTGCTCTCATGTGCGTTACGGGGCATCGTTTCTCTCGCGCCGAATTCTCTCGAGCTGGGAAATCGCTCATTTTTGCGTCGCCAAATATCGTACGAACGCCGTGAAACTTCCACAGGCTTTTTCAGCAGATTTGCACCTGCACTCAAAAAAGTCAAAATTTTTACACATAGACCCCATCAAACGGGAGAAATTGGCCCGGATTGCTCTCATGTGCGTTACGGGGCATCGTTTCTCTCGCTCCGAATTCCATCGAGCTTGGAAATCGCTCATTTTTGCGTCGCCAAATATCGTACGAACGCCGTGAAACTTCCACAGGCTTTTCCAGCAGATTTGCACCTGCACTCAAAAAAGTCAAAATTTTTACACATAGACCCCATCAAACGGGAGAAATTGGCCCGGATTGCTCTCATGTGCGTTACGGGGCATCGTTTCTGTCGCGCCGAATTCCATCGAGCTGGGAAATCGCTCATTTTTGCGTCGCCAAATATCGTACGAACGCCGTGAAACTTCCACAGGCTTTTCCAGCAGATTGGCACGTGCACTCAAAAAAGTCAAAATTTGTACACATAGACCCCATCAAACGGGAGAAATTGGCCGGGATTGCTCTCATGTGCGTTACGGGGCATCGTTTCTCTCGCGCCGAATTCTCTCGAGCTGGGAAATCGCTCATTTTTGCGTCGCCAAATATCGTACGAACGCCGTGAAACTTCCACAGGCTTTTTCAGCAGATTTGCACGTGCACTCAAAAAAGTCAAAATTTTTACACATAGACCCCATCAAACGGGAGAAATTGGCCCGGATTGCTCTCATGTGCGTTACGGGGCATCGTTTCTGTCGCGCCGAATTCCATCGAGCTGGGAAATCGCTCATTTTTGCGTCGCCAAATATCGTACGAACGCCGTGAAACTTCCACAGGCTTTTTCAGCAGATTTGCACGTGCACTCAAAAAAGTCAAAATTTGTACACATAGACCCCATCAAACGGGAGAAATTGGCCCGGATTGCTCTCATGTGCGTTACGGGGCATCGTTTCTCTCGCGCCGAATTCTCTCGAGCTGGGAAATCGCTCATTTTTGCGTCGCCAAATATCGTACGAACGCCGTGAAACTTCCACAGGCTTTTTCAGCAGATTTGCACCTGCACTCAAAAAAGTCAAAATTTTTACACATAGACCCCATCAAACGGGAGAAATTGGCCCGGATTGCTCTCATGTGCGTTACGGGGCATCGTTTCTGTCGCGCCGAATTCCATCGAGCTGGGAAATCGCTCATTTTTGCGTCGCCAAATATCGTACGAACGCCGTGAAACT
The DNA here is from genome assembly GCF_964198595.1 of Lampetra fluviatilis. Lineage (NCBI taxonomy): Eukaryota > Metazoa > Chordata > Hyperoartia > Petromyzontiformes > Petromyzontidae > Lampetra > Lampetra fluviatilis. The sequence goes on along the minus strand of NW_027620510.1, from coordinate 41,857 downwards.
TCCACAGGCTTTTCCAGCAGATTTGCACGTGCACTCAAAAAAGTCAAAATTTTTACACATAGACCCCATCAAACGGGAGAAATTGGCCCGGATTGCTCTCATGTGCGTTACGGGGCATCGTTTCTCTCGCGCCGAATTCTCTCGAGCTGGGAAATCGCTCATTTTTGCGTCGCCAAATATCGTACGAACGCCGTGAAACTTCCACAGGCTTTTTCAGCAGATTTGCACGTGCACTCAAAAAAGTCAAAATTTTTACACATAGACCCCATCAAACGGGAGAAATTGGCCGGGATTGCTCTCATGTGCGTTACGGGGCATCGTTTCTCTCGCTCCGAATTCCATCGAGCTGGGAAATCGCTCATTTTTGCGTCGCCAAATATCGTACGAACGCCGTGAAACTTCCACAGGCTTTTTCAGCAGATTTGCACGTGCACTCAAAAAAGTCAAAATTTTTACACATAGACCCCATCAAACGGGAGAAATTGGCCGGGATTGCTCTCATGTGCGTTACGGGGCATCGTTTCTCTCGCGCCGAATTCCATCGAGCTGGGAAATCGCTCATTTTTGCGTCGCCAAATATCGTACGAACGCCGTGAAACTTCCACAGGCTTTTCCAGCAGATTGGCACGTGCACTCAAAAAAGTCAAAATTTGTACACATAGACCCCATCAAACGGGAGAAATTGGCCGGGATTGCTCTCATGTGCGTTACGGGGCATCGTTTCTCTCGCTCCGAATTCCATCGAGCTGGGAAATCGCTCATTTTTGCGTCGCCAAATATCGTACGAACGCCGTGAAACTTCCACAGGCTTTTCCAGCAGATTTGCACCTGCACTCAAAAAAGTCAAAATTTTTACACATAGACCCCATCAAACGGGAGAAATTGGCCCGGATTGCTCTCATGTGCGTTACGGGGCATCGTTTCTCTCGCGCCGAATTCTCTCGAGCTGGGAAATCGCTCATTTTTGCGTCGCCAAATATCGTACGAACGCCGTGAAACTTCCACAGGCTTTTTCAGCAGATTTGCACGTGCACTCAAAAAAGTCAAAATTTTTACACATAGACCCCATCAAACGGGAGAAATTGGCCCGGATTGCTCTCATGTGCGTTACGGGGCATCGTTTCTCTCGCGCCGAATTCCATCGAGCTGGGAAATCGCTCATTTTTGCGTCGCCAAATATCGTACGAACGCCGTGAAACTTCCACAGGCTTTTTCAGCAGATTTGCACCTGCACTCAAAAAAGTCAAAATTTTTACACATAGACCCCATCAAACGGGAGAAATTGGCCCGGATTGCTCTCATGTGCGTTACGGGGCATCGTTTCTCTCGCGCCGAATTCTCTCGAGCTGGGAAATCGCTCATTTTTGCGTCGCCAAATATCGTACGAACGCCGTGAAACTTCCACAGGCTTTTTCAGCAGATTTGCACGTGCACTCAAAAAAGTCAAAATTTTTACACATAGACCCCATCAAACGGGAGAAATTGGCCGGGATTGCTCTCATGTGCGTTACGGGGCATCGTTTCTCTCGCTCCGAATTCCATCGAGCTGGGAAATCGCTCATTTTTGCGTCGCCAAATATCGTACGAACGCCGTGAAACTTCCACAGGCTTTTTCAGCAGATTTGCACGTGCACTCAAAAAAGTCAAAATTTTTACACATAGACCCCATCAAACGGGAGAAATTGGCCGGGATTGCTCTCATGTGCGTTACGGGGCATCGTTTCTCTCGCGCCGAATTCCATCGAGCTGGGAAATCGCTCATTTTTGCGTCGCCAAATATCGTACGAACGCCGTGAAACTTCCACAGGCTTTTCCAGCAGATTTGCACCTGCACTCAAAAAAGTCAAAATTTTTACACATAGACCCCATCAAACGGGAGAAATTGGCCCGGATTGCTCTCATGTGCGTTACGGGGCATCGTTTCTCTCGCGCCGAATTCTCTCGAGCTGGGAAATCGCTCATTTTTGCGTCGCCAAATATCGTACGAACGCCGTGAAACTTCCACAGGCTTTTTCAGCAGATTTGCACCTGCACTCAAAAAAGTCAAAATTTTTACACATAGACCCCATCAAACGGGAGAAATTGGCCCGGATTGCTCTCATGTGCGTTACGGGGCATCGTTTCTCTCGCGCCGAATTCCATCGAGCTGGGAAATCGCTCATTTTTGCGTCGCCAAATATCGTACGAACGCCGTGAAACTTCCACAGGCTTTTTCAGCAGATTTGCACCTGCACTCAAAAAAGTCAAAATTTTTACACATAGACCCCATCAAACGGGAGAAATTGGCCCGGATTGCTCTCATGTGCGTTACGGGGCATCGTTTCTCTCGCGCCGAATTCTCTCGAGCTGGGAAATCGCTCATTTTTGCGTCGCCAAATATCGTACGAACGCCGTGAAACTTCCACAGGCTTTTTCAGCAGATTTGCACGTGCACTCAAAAAAGTCAAAATTTTTACACATAGACCCCATCAAACGGGAGAAATTGGCCCGGATTGCTCTCATGTGCGTTACGGGGCATCGTTTCTGTCGCGCCGAATTCCATCGAGCTGGGAAATCGCTCATTTTTGCGTCGCCAAATATCGTACGAACGCCGTGAAACTTCCACAGGCTTTTTCAGCAGATTTGCACGTGCACTCAAAAAAGTCAAAATTTGTACACATAGACCCCATCAAACGGGAGAAATTGGCCCGGATTGCTCTCATGTGCGTTACGGGGCATCGTTTCTCTCGCGCCGAATTCTCTCGAGCTGGGAAATCGCTCATTTTTGCGTCGCCAAATATCGTACGAACGCCGTGAAACTTCCACAGGCTTTTTCAGCAGATTTGCACCTGCACTCAAAAAAGTCAAAATTTTTACACATAGACCCCATCAAACGGGAGAAATTGGCCCGGATTGCTCTCATGTGCGTTACGGGGCATCGTTTCTGTCGCGCCGAATTCCATCGAGCTGGGAAATCGCTCATTTTTGCGTCGCCAAATATCGTACGAACGCCGTGAAACTTCCACAGGCTTTTCCAGCAGATTTGCACGTGCACTCAAAAAAGTCAAAATTTGTACACATAGACCCCATCAAACGGGAGAAATTGGCCCGGATTGCTCTCATGTGCGTTACGGGGCATCGTTTCTCTCGCGCCGAATTCTCTCGAGCTGGGAAATCGCTCATTTTTGCGTCGCCAAATATCGTACGAACGCCGTGAAACTTCCACAGGCTTTTTCAGCAGATTTGCACGTGCACTCAAAAAAGTCAAAATTTTTACACATAGACCCCATCAAACGGGAGAAATTGGCCGGGATTGCTCTCATGTGCGTTACGGGGCATCGTTTCTCTCGCTCCGAATTCCATCGAGCTGGGAAATCGCTCATTTTTGCGTCGCCAAATATCGTACGAACGCCGTGAAACTTCCACAGGCTTTTTCAGCAGATTTGCACGTGCACTCAAAAAAGTCAAAATTTTTACACATAGACCCCATCAAACGGGAGAAATTGGCCGGGATTGCTCTCATGTGCGTTACGGGGCATCGTTTCTCTCGCGCCGAATTCCATCGAGCTGGGAAATCGCTCATTTTTGCGTCGCCAAATATCGTACGAACGCCGTGAAACTTCCACAGGCTTTTCCAGCAGATTGGCACGTGCACTCAAAAAAGTCAAAATTTGTACACATAGACCCCATCAAACGGGAGAAATTGGCCGGGATTGCTCTCATGTGCGTTACGGGGCATCGTTTCTCTCGCTCCGAATTCCATCGAGCTGGGAAATCGCTCATTTTTGCGTCGCCAAATATCGTACGAACGCCGTGAAACTTCCACAGGCTTTTTCAGCAGATTTGCACGTGCACTCAAAAAAGTCAAAATTTTTACACATAGACCCCATCAAACGGGAGAAATTGGCCCGGATTGCTCTCATGTGCGTTACGGGGCATCGTTTCTGTCGCGCCGAATTCCATCGAGCTGGGAAATCGCTCATTTTTGCGTCGCCAAATATCGTACGAACGCCGTGAAACTTCTACAGGCTTTTTCAGCAGATTTGCACGTGCACTCAAAAAAGTCAAAATTTGTACACATAGACCCCATCAAACGGGAGAAATTGGCCCGGATTGCTCTCATGTGCGTTACGGGGCATCGTTTCTCTCGCGCCGAATTCTCTCGAGCTGGGAAATCGCTCATTTTTGCGTCGCCAAATATCGTACGAACGCCGTGAAACTTCCACAGGCTTTTTCAGCAGATTTGCACCTGCACTCAAAAAAGTCAAAATTTTTACACATAGACCCCATCAAACGGGAGAAATTGGCCCGGATTGCTCTCATGTGCGTTACGGGGCATCGTTTCTGTCGCGCCGAATTCCATCGAGCTGGGAAATCGCTCATTTTTGCGTCGCCAAATATCGTACGAACGCCGTGAAACTTCCACAGGCTTTTCCAGCAGATTTGCACGTGCACTCAAAAAAGTCAAAATTTTTACACATAGACCCCATCAAACGGGAGAAATTGGCCCGGATTGCTCTCATGTGCGTTACGGGGCATCGTTTCTCTCGCGCCGAATTCTCTCGAGCTGGGAAATCGCTCATTTTTGCGTCGCCAAATATCGTACGAACGCCGTGAAACTTCCACAGGCTTTTTCAGCAGATTTGCACGTGCACTCAAAAAAGTCAAAATTTTTACACATAGACCCCATCAAACGGGAGAAATTGGCCGGGATTGCTCTCATGTGCGTTACGGGGCATCGTTTCTCTCGCTCCGAATTCCATCGAGCTGGGAAATCGCTCATTTTTGCGTCGCCAAATATCGTACGAACGCCGTGAAACTTCCACAGGCTTTTTCAGCAGATTTGCACGTGCACTCAAAAAAGTCAAAATTTTTACACATAGACCCCATCAAACGGGAGAAATTGGCCGGGATTGCTCTCATGTGCGTTACGGGGCATCGTTTCTCTCGCGCCGAATTCCATCGAGCTGGGAAATCGCTCATTTTTGCGTCGCCAAATATCGTACGAACGCCGTGAAACTTCCACAGGCTTTTCCAGCAGATTGGCACGTGCACTCAAAAAAGTCAAAATTTGTACACATAGACCCCATCAAACGGGAGAAATTGGCCGGGATTGCTCTCATGTGCGTTACGGGGCATCGTTTCTCTCGCTCCGAATTCCATCGAGCTGGGAAATCGCTCATTTTTGCGTCGCCAAATATCGTACGAACGCCGTGAAACTTCCACAGGCTTTTCCAGCAGATTTGCACGTGCACTCAAAAAAGTCAAAATTTTTACACATAGACCCCATCAAACGGGAGAAATTGGCCCGGATTGCTCTCATGTGCGTTACGGGGCATCGTTTCTGTCGCGCCGAATTCCATCGAGCTGGGAAATCGCTCATTTTTGCGTCGCCAAATATCGTACGAACGCCGTGAAACTTCCACAGGCTTTTCCAGCAGATTGGCACGTGCACTCAAAAAAGTCAAAATTTGTACACATAGACCCCATCAAACGGGAGAAATTGGCCGGGATTGCTCTCATGTGCGTTACGGGGCATCGTTTCTCTCGCTCCGAATTCCATCGAGCTGGGAAATCGCTCATTTTTGCGTCGCCAAATATCGTACGAACGCCGTGAAACTTCCACAGGCTTTTTCAGCAGATTTGCACGTGCACTCAAAAAAGTCAAAATTTGTACACATAGACCCCATCAAACGGGAGAAATTGGCCGGGATTGCTCTCATGTGCGTTACGGGGCATCGTTTCTCTCGCGCCGAATTCCATCGAGCTGGGAAATCGCTCATTTTTGCGTCGCCAAATATCGTACGAACGCCGTGAAACTTCCACAGGCTTTTCCAGCAGATTTGCACCTGCACTCAAAAAAGTCAAAATTTTTACACATAGACCCCATCAAACGGGAGAAATTGGCCCGGATTGCTCTCATGTGCGTTACGGGGCATCGTTTCTCTCGCGCCGAATTCTCTCGAGCTGGGAAATCGCTCATTTTTGCGTCGCCAAATATCGTACGAACGCCGTGAAACTTCCACAGGCTTTTTCAGCAGATTTGCACCTGCACTCAAAAAAGTCAAAATTTTTACACATAGACCCCATCAAACGGGAGAAATTGGCCCGGATTGCTCTCATGTGCGTTACGGGGCATCGTTTCTCTCGCGCCGAATTCCATCGAGCTGGGAAATCGCTCATTTTTGCGTCGCCAAATATCGTACGAACGCCGTGAAACTTCCACAGGCTTTTTCAGCAGATTTGCACGTGCACTCAAAAAAGTCAAAATTTTTACACATAGACCCCATCAAACGGGAGAAATTGGCCCGGATTGCTCTCATGTGCGTTACGGGGCATCGTTTCTCTCGCGCCGAATTCTCTCGAGCTGGGAAATCGCTCATTTTTGCGTCGCCAAATATCGTACGAACGCCGTGAAACTTCCACAGGCTTTTTCAGCAGATTTGCACGTGCACTCAAAAAAGTCAAAATTTGTACACATAGACCCCATCAAACGGGAGAAATTGGCCGGGATTGCTCTCATGTGCGTTACGGGGCATCGTTTCTCTCGCTCCGAATTCCATCGAGCTGGGAAATCGCTCATTTTTGCGTCGCCAAATATCGTACGAACGCCGTGAAACTTCCACAGGCTTTTTCAGCAGATTTGCACGTGCACTCAAAAAAGTCAAAATTTTTACACATAGACCCCATCAAACGGGAGAAATTGGCCGGGATTGCTCTCATGTGCGTTACGGGGCATCGTTTCTCTCGCGCCGAATTCCATCGAGCTGGGAAATCGCTCATTTTTGCGTCGCCAAATATCGTACGAACGCCGTGAAACTTCCACAGGCTTTTCCAGCAGATTTGCACGTGCACTCAAAAAAGTCAAAATTTTTACA
>NW_027620510.1:2500-25000 GCF_964198595.1 Lampetra fluviatilis | reverse complement strand
AACTTCCACAGGCTTTTTCAGCAGATTTGCACGTGCACTCAAAAAAGTCAAAATTTTTACACATAGACCCCATCAAACGGGAGAAATTGGCCCGGATTGCTCTCATGTGCGTTACGGGGCATCGTTTCTGTCGCGCCGAATTCCATCGAGCTGGGAAATCGCTCATTTTTGCGTCGCCAAATATCGTACGAACGCCGTGAAACTTCCACAGGCTTTTTCAGCAGATTTGCACGTGCACTCAAAAAAGTCAAAATTTGTACACATAGACCCCATCAAACGGGAGAAATTGGCCCGGATTGCTCTCATGTGCGTTACGGGGCATCGTTTCTCTCGCGCCGAATTCTCTCGAGCTGGGAAATCGCTCATTTTTGCGTCGCCAAATATCGTACGAACGCCGTGAAACTTCCACAGGCTTTTTCAGCAGATTTGCACCTGCACTCAAAAAAGTCAAAATTTTTACACATAGACCCCATCAAACGGGAGAAATTGGCCCGGATTGCTCTCATGTGCGTTACGGGGCATCGTTTCTGTCGCGCCGAATTCCATCGAGCTGGGAAATCGCTCATTTTTGCGTCGCCAAATATCGTACGAACGCCGTGAAACTTCCACAGGCTTTTCCAGCAGATTTGCACGTGCACTCAAAAAAGTCAAAATTTTTACACATAGACCGCATCAAACGGGAGAAATTGGCCCGGATTGCTCTCATGTGCGTTACGGGGCATCGTTTCTCTCGCGCCGAATTCTCTCGAGCTGGGAAATCGCTCATTTTTGCGTCGCCAAATATCGTACGAACGCCGTGAAACTTCCACAGGCTTTTTCAGCAGATTTGCACGTGCACTCAAAAAAGTCAAAATTTTTACACATAGACCCCATCAAACGGGAGAAATTGGCCGGGATTGCTCTCATGTGCGTTACGGGGCATCGTTTCTCTCGCTCCGAATTCCATCGAGCTGGGAAATCGCTCATTTTTGCGTCGCCAAATATCGTACGAACGCCGTGAAACTTCCACAGGCTTTTTCAGCAGATTTGCACGTGCACTCAAAAAAGTCAAAATTTTTACACATAGACCCCATCAAACGGGAGAAATTGGCCGGGATTGCTCTCATGTGCGTTACGGGGCATCGTTTCTCTCGCGCCGAATTCCATCGAGCTGGGAAATCGCTCATTTTTGCGTCGCCAAATATCGTACGAACGCCGTGAAACTTCCACAGGCTTTTCCAGCAGATTGGCACGTGCACTCAAAAAAGTCAAAATTTGTACACATAGACCCCATCAAACGGGAGAAATTGGCCGGGATTGCTCTCATGTGCGTTACGGGGCATCGTTTCTCTCGCTCCGAATTCCATCGAGCTGGGAAATCGCTCATTTTTGCGTCGCCAAATATCGTACGAACGCCGTGAAACTTCCACAGGCTTTTCCAGCAGATTTGCACCTGCACTCAAAAAAGTCAAAATTTTTACACATAGACCCCATCAAACGGGAGAAATTGGCCCGGATTGCTCTCATGTGCGTTACGGGGCATCGTTTCTCTCGCGCCGAATTCTCTCGAGCTGGGAAATCGCTCATTTTTGCGTCGCCAAATATCGTACGAACGCCGTGAAACTTCCACAGGCTTTTTCAGCAGATTTGCACCTGCACTCAAAAAAGTCAAAATTTTTACACATAGACCCCATCAAACGGGAGAAATTGGCCCGGATTGCTCTCATGTGCGTTACGGGGCATCGTTTCTCTCGCGCCGAATTCCATCGAGCTGGGAAATCGCTCATTTTTGCGTCGCCAAATATCGTACGAACGCCGTGAAACTTCCACAGGCTTTTTCAGCAGATTTGCACGTGCACTCAAAAAAGTCAAAATTTTTACACATAGACCCCATCAAACGGGAGAAATTGGCCCGGATTGCTCTCATGTGCGTTACGGGGCATCGTTTCTCTCGCGCCGAATTCTCTCGAGCTGGGAAATCGCTCATTTTTGCGTCGCCAAATATCGTACGAACGCCGTGAAACTTCCACAGGCTTTTTCAGCAGATTTGCACGTGCACTCAAAAAAGTCAAAATTTGTACACATAGACCCCATCAAACGGGAGAAATTGGCCGGGATTGCTCTCATGTGCGTTACGGGGCATCGTTTCTCTCGCTCCGAATTCCATCGAGCTGGGAAATCGCTCATTTTTGCGTCGCCAAATATCGTACGAACGCCGTGAAACTTCCACAGGCTTTTTCAGCAGATTTGCACGTGCACTCAAAAAAGTCAAAATTTTTACACATAGACCCCATCAAACGGGAGAAATTGGCCGGGATTGCTCTCATGTGCGTTACGGGGCATCGTTTCTCTCGCGCCGAATTCCATCGAGCTGGGAAATCGCTCATTTTTGCGTCGCCAAATATCGTACGAACGCCGTGAAACTTCCACAGGCTTTTCCAGCAGATTTGCACGTGCACTCAAAAAAGTCAAAATTTTTACACATAGACCCCATCAAACGGGAGAAATTGGCCCGGATTGCTCTCATGTGCGTTACGGGGCATCGTTTCTCTCGCGCCGAATTCTCTCGAGCTGGGAAATCGCTCATTTTTGCGTCGCCAAATATCGTACGAACGCCGTGAAACTTCCACAGGCTTTTTCAGCAGATTTGCACCTGCACTCAAAAAAGTCAAAATTTTTACACATAGACCCCATCAAACGGGAGAAATTGGCCCGGATTGCTCTCATGTGCGTTACGGGGCATCGTTTCTCTCGCTCCGAATTCCATCGAGCTTGGAAATCGCTCATTTTTGCGTCGCCAAATATCGTACGAACGCCGTGAAACTTCCACAGGCTTTTCCAGCAGATTTGCACCTGCACTCAAAAAAGTCAAAATTTTTACACATAGACCCCATCAAACGGGAGAAATTGGCCCGGATTGCTCTCATGTGCGTTACGGGGCATCGTTTCTGTCGCGCCGAATTCCATCGAGCTGGGAAATCGCTCATTTTTGCGTCGCCAAATATCGTACGAACGCCGTGAAACTTCCACAGGCTTTTCCAGCAGATTGGCACGTGCACTCAAAAAAGTCAAAATTTGTACACATAGACCCCATCAAACGGGAGAAATTGGCCGGGATTGCTCTCATGTGCGTTACGGGGCATCGTTTCTCTCGCTCCGAATTCCATCGAGCTGGGAAATCGCTCATTTTTGCGTCGCCAAATATCGTACGAACGCCGTGAAACTTCCACAGGCTTTTCCAGCAGATTGGCACGTGCACTCAAAAAAGTCAAAATTTGTACACATAGACCCCATCAAACGGGAGAAATTGGCCCGGATTGCTCTCATGTGCGTTACGGGGCATCGTTTCTCTCGCGCCGAATTCTCTCGAGCTGGGAAATCGCTCATTTTTGCGTCGCCAAATATCGTACGAACGCCGTGAAACTTCCACAGGCTTTTTCAGCAGATTTGCACCTGCACTCAAAAAAGTCAAAATTTTTACACATAGACCCCATCAAACGGGAGAAATTGGCCCGGATTGCTCTCATGTGCGTTACGGGGCATCGTTTCTCTCGCTCCGAATTCCATCGAGCTTGGAAATCGCTCATTTTTGCGTCGCCAAATATCGTACGAACGCCGTGAAACTTCCACAGGCTTTTCCAGCAGATTTGCACCTGCACTCAAAAAAGTCAAAATTTTTACACATAGACCCCATCAAACGGGAGAAATTGGCCCGGATTGCTCTCATGTGCGTTACGGGGCATCGTTTCTGTCGCGCCGAATTCCATCGAGCTGGGAAATCGCTCATTTTTGCGTCGCCAAATATCGTACGAACGCCGTGAAACTTCCACAGGCTTTTCCAGCAGATTGGCACGTGCACTCAAAAAAGTCAAAATTTGTACACATAGACCCCATCAAACGGGAGAAATTGGCCGGGATTGCTCTCATGTGCGTTACGGGGCATCGTTTCTCTCGCGCCGAATTCTCTCGAGCTGGGAAATCGCTCATTTTTGCGTCGCCAAATATCGTACGAACGCCGTGAAACTTCCACAGGCTTTTTCAGCAGATTTGCACGTGCACTCAAAAAAGTCAAAATTTTTACACATAGACCCCATCAAACGGGAGAAATTGGCCCGGATTGCTCTCATGTGCGTTACGGGGCATCGTTTCTGTCGCGCCGAATTCCATCGAGCTGGGAAATCGCTCATTTTTGCGTCGCCAAATATCGTACGAACGCCGTGAAACTTCCACAGGCTTTTTCAGCAGATTTGCACGTGCACTCAAAAAAGTCAAAATTTGTACACATAGACCCCATCAAACGGGAGAAATTGGCCCGGATTGCTCTCATGTGCGTTACGGGGCATCGTTTCTCTCGCGCCGAATTCTCTCGAGCTGGGAAATCGCTCATTTTTGCGTCGCCAAATATCGTACGAACGCCGTGAAACTTCCACAGGCTTTTTCAGCAGATTTGCACCTGCACTCAAAAAAGTCAAAATTTTTACACATAGACCCCATCAAACGGGAGAAATTGGCCCGGATTGCTCTCATGTGCGTTACGGGGCATCGTTTCTGTCGCGCCGAATTCCATCGAGCTGGGAAATCGCTCATTTTTGCGTCGCCAAATATCGTACGAACGCCGTGAAACTTCCACAGGCTTTTCCAGCAGATTTGCACGTGCACTCAAAAAAGTCAAAATTTTTACACATAGACCCCATCAAACGGGAGAAATTGGCCCGGATTGCTCTCATGTGCGTTACGGGGCATCGTTTCTCTCGCGCCGAATTCTCTCGAGCTGGGAAATCGCTCATTTTTGCGTCGCCAAATATCGTACGAACGCCGTGAAACTTCCACAGGCTTTTTCAGCAGATTTGCACGTGCACTCAAAAAAGTCAAAATTTTTACACATAGACCCCATCAAACGGGAGAAATTGGCCGGGATTGCTCTCATGTGCGTTACGGGGCATCGTTTCTCTCGCTCCGAATTCCATCGAGCTGGGAAATCGCTCATTTTTGCGTCGCCAAATATCGTACGAACGCCGTGAAACTTCCACAGGCTTTTTCAGCAGATTTGCACGTGCACTCAAAAAAGTCAAAATTTTTACACATAGACCCCATCAAACGGGAGAAATTGGCCGGGATTGCTCTCATGTGCGTTACGGGGCATCGTTTCTCTCGCGCCGAATTCCATCGAGCTGGGAAATCGCTCATTTTTGCGTCGCCAAATATCGTACGAACGCCGTGAAACTTCCACAGGCTTTTCCAGCAGATTGGCACGTGCACTCAAAAAAGTCAAAATTTGTACACATAGACCCCATCAAACGGGAGAAATTGGCCGGGATTGCTCTCATGTGCGTTACGGGGCATCGTTTCTCTCGCTCCGAATTCCATCGAGCTGGGAAATCGCTCATTTTTGCGTCGCCAAATATCGTACGAACGCCGTGAAACTTCCACAGGCTTTTCCAGCAGATTGGCACGTGCACTCAAAAAAGTCAAAATTTGTACACATAGACCCCATCAAACGGGAGAAATTGGCCGGGATTGCTCTCATGTGCGTTACGGGGCATCGTTTCTCTCGCTCCGAATTCCATCGAGCTGGGAAATCGCTCATTTTTGCGTCGCCAAATATCGTACGAACGCCGTGAAACTTCCACAGGCTTTTCCAGCAGATTTGCACCTGCACTCAAAAAAGTCAAAATTTTTACACATAGACCCCATCAAACGGGAGAAATTGGCCCGGATTGCTCTCATGTGCGTTACGGGGCATCGTTTCTCTCGCGCCGAATTCTCTCGAGCTGGGAAATCGCTCATTTTTGCGTCGCCAAATATCGTACGAACGCCGTGAAACTTCCACAGGCTTTTTCAGCAGATTTGCACGTGCACTCAAAAAAGTCAAAATTTTTACACATAGACCCCATCAAACGGGAGAAATTGGCCCGGATTGCTCTCATGTGCGTTACGGGGCATCGTTTCTCTCGCGCCGAATTCCATCGAGCTGGGAAATCGCTCATTTTTGCGTCGCCAAATATCGTACGAACGCCGTGAAACTTCCACAGGCTTTTTCAGCAGATTTGCACCTGCACTCAAAAAAGTCAAAATTTTTACACATAGACCCCATCAAACGGGAGAAATTGGCCCGGATTGCTCTCATGTGCGTTACGGGGCATCGTTTCTCTCGCTCCGAATTCCATCGAGCTGGGAAATCGCTCATTTTTGCGTCGCCAAATATCGTACGAACGCCGTGAAACTTCCACAGGCTTTTTCAGCAGATTTGCACGTGCACTCAAAAAAGTCAAAATTTTTACACATAGACCCCATCAAACGGGAGAAATTGGCCGGGATTGCTCTCATGTGCGTTACGGGGCATCGTTTCTCTCGCGCCGAATTCCATCGAGCTGGGAAATCGCTCATTTTTGCGTCGCCAAATATTGTACGAACGCCGTGAAACTTCCACAGGCTTTTCCAGCAGATTTGCACCTGCACTCAAAAAAGTCAAAATTTTTACACATAGACCCCATCAAACGGGAGAAATTGGCCCGGATTGCTCTCATGTGCGTTACGGGGCATCGTTTCTCTCGCGCCGAATTCTCTCGAGCTGGGAAATCGCTCATTTTTGCGTCGCCAAATATCGTACGAACGCCGTGAAACTTCCACAGGCTTTTTCAGCAGATTTGCACGTGCACTCAAAAAAGTCAAAATTTGTACACATAGACCCCATCAAACGGGAGAAATTGGCCCGGATTGCTCTCATGTGCGTTACGGGGCATCGTTTCTCTCGCGCCGAATTCTCTCGAGCTGGGAAATCGCTCATTTTTGCGTCGCCAAATATCGTACGAACGCCGTGAAACTTCCACAGGCTTTTTCAGCAGATTTGCACCTGCACTCAAAAAAGTCAAAATTTTTACACATAGACCCCATCAAACGGGAGAAATTGGCCGGATTGCTCTCATGTGCGTTACGGGGCATCGTTTCTGTCGCGCCGAATTCCATCGAGCTTGGAAATCGCTCATTTTTGCGTCGCCAAATATCGTACGAACGCCGTGAAACTTCCACAGGCTTTTCCAGCAGATTTGCACGTGCACTCAAAAAAGTCAAAATTTTTACACATAGACCCCATCAAACGGGAGAAATTGGCCCGGATTGCTCTCATGTGCGTTACGGGGCATCGTTTCTCTCGCGCCGAATTCTCTCGAGCTGGGAAATCGCTCATTTTTGCGTCGCCAAATATCGTACGAACGCCGTGAAACTTCCACAGGCTTTTTCAGCAGATTTGCACGTGCACTCAAAAAAGTCAAAATTTTTACACATAGACCCCATCAAACGGGAGAAATTGGCCGGGATTGCTCTCATGTGCGTTACGGGGCATCGTTTCTCTCGCTCCGAATTCCATCGAGCTGGGAAATCGCTCATTTTTGCGTCGCCAAATATCGTACGAACGCCGTGAAACTTCCACAGGCTTTTTCAGCAGATTTGCACGTGCACTCAAAAAAGTCAAAATTTTTACACATAGACCCCATCAAACGGGAGAAATTGGCCGGGATTGCTCTCATGTGCGTTACGGGGCATCGTTTCTCTCGCGCCGAATTCCATCGAGCTGGGAAATCGCTCATTTTTGCGTCGCCAAATATCGTACGAACGCCGTGAAACTTCCACAGGCTTTTCCAGCAGATTGGCACGTGCACTCAAAAAAGTCAAAATTTGTACACATAGACCCCATCAAACGGGAGAAATTGGCCGGGATTGCTCTCATGTGCGTTACGGGGCATCGTTTCTCTCGCTCCGAATTCCATCGAGCTGGGAAATCGCTCATTTTTGCGTCGCCAAATATCGTACGAACGCCGTGAAACTTCCACAGGCTTTTCCAGCAGATTTGCACCTGCACTCAAAAAAGTCAAAATTTTTACACATAGACCCCATCAAACGGGAGAAATTGGCCGGGATTGCTCTCATGTGCGTTACGGGGCATCGTTTCTCTCGCGCCGAATTCTCTCGAGCTGGGAAATCGCTCATTTTTGCGTCGCCAAATATCGTACGAACGCCGTGAAACTTCCACAGGCTTTTTCAGCAGATTTGCACGTGCACTCAAAAAAGTCAAAATTTTTACACATAGACCCCATCAAACGGGAGAAATTGGCCCGGATTGCTCTCATGTGCGTTACGGGGCATCGTTTCTGTCGCGCCGAATTCCATCGAGCTGGGAAATCGCTCATTTTTGCGTCGCCAAATATCGTACGAACGCCGTGAAACTTCCACAGGCTTTTTCAGCAGATTTGCACGTGCACTCAAAAAAGTCAAAATTTGTACACATAGACCCCATCAAACGGGAGAAATTGGCCCGGATTGCTCTCATGTGCGTTACGGGGCATCGTTTCTCTCGCGCCGAATTCTCTCGAGCTGGGAAATCGCTCATTTTTGCGTCGCCAAATATCGTACGAACGCCGTGAAACTTCCACAGGCTTTTTCAGCAGATTTGCACCTGCACTCAAAAAAGTCAAAATTTTTACACATAGACCCCATCAAACGGGAGAAATTGGCCCGGATTGCTCTCATGTGCGTTACGGGGCATCGTTTCTGTCGCGCCGAATTCCATCGAGCTGGGAAATCGCTCATTTTTGCGTCGCCAAATATCGTACGAACGCCGTGAAACTTCCACAGGCTTTTCCAGCAGATTTGCACGTGCACTCAAAAAAGTCAAAATTTTTACACATAGACCCCATCAAACGGGAGAAATTGGCCCGGATTGCTCTCATGTGCGTTACGGGGCATCGTTTCTCTCGCGCCGAATTCTCTCGAGCTGGGAAATCGCTCATTTTTGCGTCGCCAAATATCGTACGAACGCCGTGAAACTTCCACAGGCTTTTTCAGCAGATTTGCACGTGCACTCAAAAAAGTCAAAATTTTTACACATAGACCCCATCAAACGGGAGAAATTGGCCGGGATTGCTCTCATGTGCGTTACGGGGCATCGTTTCTCTCGCTCCGAATTCCATCGAGCTGGGAAATCGCTCATTTTTGCGTCGCCAAATATCGTACGAACGCCGTGAAACTTCCACAGGCTTTTTCAGCAGATTTGCACGTGCACTCAAAAAAGTCAAAATTTTTACACATAGACCCCATCAAACGGGAGAAATTGGCCGGGATTGCTCTCATGTGCGTTACGGGGCATCGTTTCTCTCGCGCCGAATTCCATCGAGCTGGGAAATCGCTCATTTTTGCGTCGCCAAATATCGTACGAACGCCGTGAAACTTCCACAGGCTTTTCCAGCAGATTGGCACGTGCACTCAAAAAAGTCAAAATTTGTACACATAGACCCCATCAAACGGGAGAAATTGGCCGGGATTGCTCTCATGTGCGTTACGGGGCATCGTTTCTCTCGCTCCGAATTCCATCGAGCTGGGAAATCGCTCATTTTTGCGTCGCCAAATATCGTACGAACGCCGTGAAACTTCCACAGGCTTTTCCAGCAGATTTGCACCTGCACTCAAAAAAGTCAAAATTTTTACACATAGACCCCATCAAACGGGAGAAATTGGCCCGGATTGCTCTCATGTGCGTTACGGGGCATCGTTTCTCTCGCGCCGAATTCTCTCGAGCTGGGAAATCGCTCATTTTTGCGTCGCCAAATATCGTACGAACGCCGTGAAACTTCCACAGGCTTTTTCAGCAGATTTGCACGTGCACTCAAAAAAGTCAAAATTTTTACACATAGACCCCATCAAACGGGAGAAATTGGCCCGGATTGCTCTCATGTGCGTTACGGGGCATCGTTTCTCTCGCGCCGAATTCCATCGAGCTGGGAAATCGCTCATTTTTGCGTCGCCAAATATCGTACGAACGCCGTGAAACTTCCACAGGCTTTTTCAGCAGATTTGCACCTGCACTCAAAAAAGTCAAAATTTTTACACATAGACCCCATCAAACGGGAGAAATTGGCCCGGATTGCTCTCATGTGCGTTACGGGGCATCGTTTCTCTCGCGCCGAATTCTCTCGAGCTGGGAAATCGCTCATTTTTGCGTCGCCAAATATCGTACGAACGCCGTGAAACTTCCACAGGCTTTTTCAGCAGATTTGCACGTGCACTCAAAAAAGTCAAAATTTTTACACATAGACCCCATCAAACGGGAGAAATTGGCCGGGATTGCTCTCATGTGCGTTACGGGGCATCGTTTCTCTCGCTCCGAATTCCATCGAGCTGGGAAATCGCTCATTTTTGCGTCGCCAAATATCGTACGAACGCCGTGAAACTTCCACAGGCTTTTTCAGCAGATTTGCACGTGCACTCAAAAAAGTCAAAATTTTTACACATAGACCCCATCAAACGGGAGAAATTGGCCGGGATTGCTCTCATGTGCGTTACGGGGCATCGTTTCTCTCGCGCCGAATTCCATCGAGCTGGGAAATCGCTCATTTTTGCGTCGCCAAATATCGTACGAACGCCGTGAAACTTCCACAGGCTTTTCCAGCAGATTTGCACCTGCACTCAAAAAAGTCAAAATTTTTACACATAGACCCCATCAAACGGGAGAAATTGGCCCGGATTGCTCTCATGTGCGTTACGGGGCATCGTTTCTCTCGCGCCGAATTCTCTCGAGCTGGGAAATCGCTCATTTTTGCGTCGCCAAATATCGTACGAACGCCGTGAAACTTCCACAGGCTTTTTCAGCAGATTTGCACCTGCACTCAAAAAAGTCAAAATTTTTACACATAGACCCCATCAAACGGGAGAAATTGGCCCGGATTGCTCTCATGTGCGTTACGGGGCATCGTTTCTCTCGCTCCGAATTCCATCGAGCTTGGAAATCGCTCATTTTTGCGTCGCCAAATATCGTACGAACGCCGTGAAACTTCCACAGGCTTTTCCAGCAGATTTGCACCTGCACTCAAAAAAGTCAAAATTTTTACACATAGACCCCATCAAACGGGAGAAATTGGCCCGGATTGCTCTCATGTGCGTTACGGGGCATCGTTTCTGTCGCGCCGAATTCCATCGAGCTGGGAAATCGCTCATTTTTGCGTCGCCAAATATCGTACGAACGCCGTGAAACTTCCACAGGCTTTTCCAGCAGATTGGCACGTGCACTCAAAAAAGTCAAAATTTGTACACATAGACCCCATCAAACGGGAGAAATTGGCCGGGATTGCTCTCATGTGCGTTACGGGGCATCGTTTCTCTCGCGCCGAATTCTCTCGAGCTGGGAAATCGCTCATTTTTGCGTCGCCAAATATCGTACGAACGCCGTGAAACTTCCACAGGCTTTTTCAGCAGATTTGCACGTGCACTCAAAAAAGTCAAAATTTTTACACATAGACCCCATCAAACGGGAGAAATTGGCCCGGATTGCTCTCATGTGCGTTACGGGGCATCGTTTCTGTCGCGCCGAATTCCATCGAGCTGGGAAATCGCTCATTTTTGCGTCGCCAAATATCGTACGAACGCCGTGAAACTTCCACAGGCTTTTTCAGCAGATTTGCACGTGCACTCAAAAAAGTCAAAATTTGTACACATAGACCCCATCAAACGGGAGAAATTGGCCCGGATTGCTCTCATGTGCGTTACGGGGCATCGTTTCTCTCGCTCCGAATTCCATCGAGCTGGGAAATCGCTCATTTTTGCGTCGCCAAATATCGTACGAACGCCGTGAAACTTCCACAGGCTTTTCAGCAGATTTGCACGTGCACTCAAAAAAGTCAAAATTTGTACACATAGACCCCATCAAACGGGAGAAATTGGCCGGGATTGCTCTCATGTGCGTTACGGGGCATCGTTTCTCTCGCGCCGAATTCCATCGAGCTGGGAAATCGCTCATTTTTGCGTCGCCAAATATCGTACGAACGCCGTGAAACTTCCACAGGCTTTTTCAGCAGATTTGCACGTGCACTCAAAAAGTCAAAATTTTTACACATAGACCCCATCAAACGGGAGAAATTGGCCCGGATTGCTCTCATGTGCGTTACGGGGCATCGTTTCTCTCGCTCCGAATTCCATCGAGCTTGGAAATCGCTCATTTTTGCGTCGCCAAATATCGTACGAACGCCGTGAAACTTCCACAGGCTTTTCCAGCAGATTTGCACCTGCACTCAAAAAAGTCAAAATTTTTACACATAGACCCCATCAAACGGGAGAAATTGGCCCGGATTGCTCTCATGTGCGTTACGGGGCATCGTTTCTCTCGCGCCGAATTCTCTCGAGCTGGGAAATCGCTCATTTTTGCGTCGCCAAATATCGTACGAACGCCGTGAAACTTCCACAGGCTTTTTCAGCAGATTTGCACCTGCACTCAAAAAAGTCAAAATTTGTACACATAGACCCCATCAAACGGGAGAAATTGGCCGGGATTGCTCTCATGTGCGTTACGGGGCATCGTTTCTCTCGCTCCGAATTCCATCGAGCTGGGAAATCGCTCATTTTTGCGTCGCCAAATATCGTACGAACGCCGTGAAACTTCCACAGGCTTTTTCAGCAGATTTGCACGTGCACTCAAAAAAGTCAAAATTTTTACACATAGACCCCATCAAACGGGAGAAATTGGCCGGGATTGCTCTCATGTGCGTTACGGGGCATCGTTTCTCTCGCGCCGAATTCCATCGAGCTGGGAATCGCTCATTTTTGCGTCGCCAAATATCGTACGAACGCCGTGAAACTTCCACAGGCTTTTCCAGCAGATTTGCACGTGCACTCAAAAAGTCAAAATTTTTACACATAGACCCCATCAAACGGGAGAAATTGGCCCGGATTGCTCTCATGTGCGTTACGGGGCATCGTTTCTCTCGCGCCGAATTCTCTCGAGCTGGGAAATCGCTCATTTTTGCGTCGCCAAATATCGTACGAACGCCGTGAAACTTCCACAGGCTTTTTCAGCAGATTTGCACCTGCACTCAAAAAAGTCAAAATTTTTACACATAGACCCCATCAAACGGGAGAAATTGGCCCGGATTGCTCTCATGTGCGTTACGGGGCATCGTTTCTCTCGCTCCGAATTCCATCGAGCTTGGAAATCGCTCATTTTTGCGTCGCCAAATATCGTACGAACGCCGTGAAACTTCCACAGGCTTTTCCAGCAGATTTGCACGTGCACTCAAAAAAGTCAAAATTTTTACACATAGACCCCATCAAACGGGAGAAATTGGCCCGGATTGCTCTCATGTGCGTTACGGGGCATCGTTTCTCTCGCGCCGAATTCTCTCGAGCTGGGAAATCGCTCATTTTTGCGTCGCCAAATATCGTACCGAACGCCGTGAAACTTCCACAGGCTTTTTCAGCAGATTTGCACGTGCACTCAAAAAAGTCAAAATTTGTACACATAGACCCCATCAAACGGGAGAAATTGGCCGGGATTGCTCTCATGTGCGTTACGGGGCATCGTTTCTCTCGCTCCGAATTCCATCGAGCTGGGAAATCGCTCATTTTTGCGTCGCCAAATATCGTACGAACGCCGTGAAACTTCCACAGGCTTTTTCAGCAGATTTGCACGTGCACTCAAAAAAGTCAAAATTTTTACACATAGACCCCATCAAACGGGAGAAATTGGCCGGGATTGCTCTCATGTGCGTTACGGGGCATCGTTTCTCTCGCGCCGAATTCCATCGAGCTGGGAAATCGCTCATTTTTGCGTCGCCAAATATCGTACGAACGCCGTGAAACTTCCACAGGCTTTTCCAGCAGATTTGCACGTGCACTCAAAAAAGTCAAAATTTTTACACATAGACCCCATCAAACGGGAGAAATTGGCCCGGATTGCTCTCATGTGCGTTACGGGGCATCGTTTCTCTCGCGCCGAATTCTCTCGAGCTGGGAAATCGCTCATTTTTGCGTCGCCAAATATCGTACGAACGCCGTGAAACTTCCACAGGCTTTTTCAGCAGATTTGCACCTGCACTCAAAAAAGTCAAAATTTTTACACATAGACCCCATCAAACGGGAGAAATTGGCCCGGATTGCTCTCATGTGCGTTACGGGGCATCGTTTCTCTCGCTCCGAATTCCATCGAGCTTGGAAATCGCTCATTTTTGCGTCGCCAAATATCGTACGAACGCCGTGAAACTTCCACAGGCTTTTCCAGCAGATTTGCACCTGCACTCAAAAAAGTCAAAATTTTTACACATAGACCCCATCAAACGGGAGAAATTGGCCGGGATTGCTCTCATGTGCGTTACGGGGCATCGTTTCTCTCGCTCCGAATTCCATCGAGCTGGGAAATCGCTCATTTTTGCGTCGCCAAATATCGTACGAACGCCGTGAAACTTCCACAGGCTTTTTCAGCAGATTTGCACGTGCACTCAAAAAAGTCAAAATTTGTACACATAGACCCATCAAACGGGAGAAATTGGCCGGGATTGCTCTCATGTGCGTTACGGGGCATCGTTTCTCTCGCGCCGAATTCCATCGAGCTGGGAAATCGCTCATTTTTGCGTCGCCAAATATCGTACGAACGCCGTGAAACTTCCACAGGCTTTTTCAGCAGATTTGCACGTGCACTCAAAAAAGTCAAAATTTTTACACATAGACCCCATCAAACGGGAGAAATTGGCCCGGATTGCTCTCATGTGCGTTACGGGGCATCGTTTCTCTCGCTCCGAATTCCATCGAGCTTGGAAATCGCTCATTTTTGCGTCGCCAAATATCGTACGAACGCCGTGAAACTTCCACAGGCTTTTCCAGCAGATTTGCACCTGCACTCAAAAAAGTCAAAATTTTTACACATAGACCCCATCAAACGGGAGAAATTGGCCCGGATTGCTCTCATGTGCGTTACGGGGCATCGTTTCTCTCGCGCCGAATTCTCTCGAGCTGGGAAATCGCTCATTTTTGCGTCGCCAAATATCGTACGAACGCCGTGAAACTTCCACAGGCTTTTTCAGCAGATTTGCACCTGCACTCAAAAAAGTCAAAATTTGTACACATAGACCCCATCAAACGGGAGAAATTGGCCGGGATTGCTCTCATGTGCGTTACGGGGCATCGTTTCTCTCGCTCCGAATTCCATCGAGCTGGGAAATCGCTCATTTTTGCGTCGCCAAATATCGTACGAACGCCGTGAAACTTCCACAGGCTTTTTCAGCAGATTTGCACGTGCACTCAAAAAAGTCAAAATTTTTACACATAGACCCCATCAAACGGGAGAAATTGGCCGGGATTGCTCTCATGTGCGTTACGGGGCATCGTTTCTCTCGCGCCGAATTCCATCGAGCTGGGAAATCGCTCATTTTTGCGTCGCCAAATATCGTACGAACGCCGTGAAACTTCCACAGGCTTTTCCAGCAGATTTGCACGTGCACTCAAAAAAGTCAAAATTTTTACACATAGACCCCATCAAACGGGAGAAATTGGCCCGGATTGCTCTCATGTGCGTTACGGGGCATCGTTTCTCTCGCGCCGAATTCTCTCGAGCTGGGAAATCGCTCATTTTTGCGTCGCCAAATATCGTACGAACGCCGTGAAACTTCCACAGGCTTTTTCAGCAGATTTGCACGTGCACTCAAAAAGTCAAAATTTTTACACATAGACCCATCAAACGGGAGAAATTGGCCCGGATTGCTCTCATGTGCGTTACGGGGCATCGTTTCTCTCGCTCCGAATTCCATCGAGCTTGGAAATCGCTCATTTTTGCGTCGCCAAATATCGTACGAACGCCGTGAAACTTCCACAGGCTTTTCCAGCAGATTTGCACTGCACTCAAAAAAGTCAAAATTTTTACACATAGACCCCATCAAACGGGAGAAATTGGCCCGGATTGCTCTCATGTGCGTTACGGGGCATCGTTTCTCTCGCGCCGAATTCCATCGAGCTGGGAAATCGCTCATTTTTGCGTCGCCAAATATCGTACGAACGCCGTGAAACTTCCACAGGCTTTTCAGCAGATTGGCACGTGCACTCAAAAAAGTCAAAATTTGTACACATAGACCCCATCAAACGGGAGAAATTGGCCGGGATTGCTCTCATGTGCGTTACGGGGCATCGTTTCTCTCGCTCCGAATTCCATCGAGCTGGGAAATCGCTCATTTTTGCGTCGCCAAATATCGTACGAACGCCGTGAAACTTCCACAGGCTTTTTCCAGCAGATTTGCACGTGCACTCAAAAAAGTCAAAATTTTTACACATAGACCCCATCAAACGGGAGAAATTGGCCCGGATTGCTCTCATGTGCGTTACGGGGCATCGTTTCTCTCGCGCCGAATTCTCTCGAGCTGGGAAATCGCTCATTTTTGCGTCGCCAAATATCGTACGAACGCCGTGAAACTTCCACAGGCTTTTTCAGCAGATTTGCACGTGCACTCAAAAAAGTCAAAATTTTTACACATAGACCCCATCAAACGGGAGAAATTGGCCCGGATTGCTCTCATGTGCGTTACGGGGCATCGTTTCTCTCGCTCCGAATTCCATCGAGCTTGGAAATCGCTCATTTTTGCGTCGCCAAATATCGTACGAACGCCGTGAAACTTCCACAGGCTTTTCCAGCAGATTTGCACCTGCACTCAAAAAAGTCAAAATTTTTACAACATAGACCCCATCAAACGGGAGAAATTGGCCCGGATTGCTCTCATGTGCGTTACGGGGCATCGTTTCTCTCGCGCCGAATTCTCTCGAGCTGGGAAATCGCTCATTTTTGCGTCGCCAAATATCGTACGAACGCCGTGAAACTTCCACAGGCTTTTTCAGCAGATTTGCACCTGCACTCAAAAAAGTCAAAATTTGTACACATAGACCCCATCAAACGGGAGAAATTGGCCGGGATTGCTCTCATGTGCGTTACGGGGCATCGTTTCTCTCGCTCCGAATTCCATCGAGCTGGGAAATCGCTCATTTTTGCGTCGCCAAATATCGTACGAACGCCGTGAAACTTCCACAGGCTTTTTCAGCAGATTTGCACGTGCACTCAAAAAAGTCAAAATTTTTACACATAGACCCCATCAAACGGGAGAAATTGGCCGGGATTGCTCTCATGTGCGTTACGGGGCATCGTTTCTCTCGCGCCGAATTCCATCGAGCTGGG
This sequence comes from Lampetra fluviatilis, assembly GCF_964198595.1. Classification (NCBI taxonomy): domain Eukaryota; kingdom Metazoa; phylum Chordata; class Hyperoartia; order Petromyzontiformes; family Petromyzontidae; genus Lampetra; species Lampetra fluviatilis. Next base: position 8,052 of record NW_027620510.1, on the reverse strand, counting down.
AAATCGCTCATTTTTGCGTCGCCAAATATCGTACGAACGCCGTGAAACTTCCACAGGCTTTTCCAGCAGATTTGCACGTGCACTCAAAAAAGTCAAAATTTTTACACATAGACCCCATCAAACGGGAGAAATTGGCCCGGATTGCTCTCATGTGCGTTACGGGGCATCGTTTCTCTCGCGCCGAATTCTCTCGAGCTGGGAAATCGCTCATTTTTGCGTCGCCAAATATCGTACGAACGCCGTGAAACTTCCACAGGCTTTTTCAGCAGATTTGCACGTGCACTCAAAAAAGTCAAAATTTTTACACATAGACCCCATCAAACGGGAGAAATTGGCCCGGATTGCTCTCATGTGCGTTACGGGGCATCGTTTCTCTCGCGCCGAATTCTCTCGAGCTGGGAAATCGCTCATTTTTGCGTCGCCAAATATCGTACGAACGCCGTGAAACTTCCACAGGCTTTTTCAGCAGATTTGCACCTGCACTCAAAAAAGTCAAAATTTTTACACATAGACCCCATCAAACGGGAGAAATTGGCCCGGATTGCTCTCATGTGCGTTACGGGGCATCGTTTCTCTCGCTCCGAATTCCATCGAGCTTGGAAATCGCTCATTTTTGCGTCGCCAAATATCGTACGAACGCCGTGAAACTTCCACAGGCTTTTCAGCAGATTTGCACCTGCACTCAAAAAAGTCAAAATTTTTACACATAGACCCATCAAACGGGAGAAATTGGCCCGGATTGCTCTCATGTGCGTTACGGGGCATCGTTTCTGTCGCGCCGAATTCCATCGAGCTGGGAAATCGCTCATTTTTGCGTCGCCAAATATCGTACGAACGCCGTGAAACTTCCACAGGCTTTTCCAGCAGATTGGCACGTGCACTCAAAAAAGTCAAAATTTGTACACATAGACCCCATCAAACGGGAGAAATTGGCCGGGATTGCTCTCATGTGCGTTACGGGGCATCGTTTCTCTCGCTCCGAATTCCATCGAGCTGGGAAATCGCTCATTTTTGCGTCGCCAAATATCGTACGAACGCCGTGAAACTTCCACAGGCTTTTTCAGCAGATTTGCACGTGCACTCAAAAAAGTCAAAATTTTTACACATAGACCCCATCAAACGGGAGAAATTGGCCGGGATTGCTCTCATGTGCGTTACGGGGCATCGTTTCTCTCGCGCCGAATTCCATCGAGCTGGGAAATCGCTCATTTTTGCGTCGCCAAATATCGTACGAACGCCGTGAAACTTCCACAGGCTTTTTCAGCAGATTTGCACGTGCACTCAAAAAAGTCAAAATTTTTACACATAGACCCCATCAAACGGGAGAAATTGGCCCGGATTGCTCTCATGTGCGTTACGGGGCATCGTTTCTCTCGCGCCGAATTCCATCGAGCTGGGAAATCGCTCATTTTTGCGTCGCCAAATATCGTACGAACGCCGTGAAACTTCACAGGCTTTTTCAGCAGATTTGCACGTGCACTCAAAAAAGTCAAAATTTTTACACATAGACCCCATCAAACGGGAGAAATTGGCCCGGATTGCTCTCATGTGCGTTACGGGGCATCGTTTCTCTCGCTCCGAATTCCATCGAGCTTGAAATCGCTCATTTTTGCGTCGCCAAATATCGTACGAACGCCGTGAAACTTCCACAGGCTTTTCCAGCAGATTTGCACCTGCACTCAAAAAAGTCAAAATTTTTACACATAGACCCATCAAACGGGAGAAATTGGCCCGGATTGCTCTCATGTGCGTTACGGGGCATCGTTTCTCTCGCGCCGAATTCTCTCGAGCTGGGAAATCGCTCATTTTTGCGTCGCCAAATATCGTACGAACGCCGTGAAACTTCCACAGGCTTTTCAGCAGATTTGCACCTGCACTCAAAAAAGTCAAAATTTGTACACATAGACCCCATCAAACGGGAGAAATTGGCCGGGATTGCTCTCATGTGCGTTACGGGGCATCGTTTCTCTCGCTCCGAATTCCATCGAGCTGGGAAATCGCTCATTTTTGCGTCGCCAAATATCGTACGAACGCCGTGAAACTTCCACAGGCTTTTTCAGCAGATTTGCACGTGCACTCAAAAAAGTCAAAATTTTTACACATAGACCCCATCAAACGGGAGAAATTGGCCGGGATTGCTCTCATGTGCGTTACGGGGCATCGTTTCTCTCGCGCCGAATTCCATCGAGCTGGGAAATCGCTCATTTTTGCGTCGCCAAATATCGTACGAACGCCGTGAAACTTCCACAGGCTTTTCAGCAGATTTGCACGTGCACTCAAAAAAGTCAAAATTTTTACACATAGACCCCATCAAACGGGAGAAATTGGCCCGGATTGCTCTCATGTGCGTTACGGGGCATCGTTTCTCTCGCGCCGAATTCTCATCGAGCTGGGAAATCGCTCATTTTTGCGTCGCCAAATATCGTACGAACGCCGTGAAACTTCCACAGGCTTTTTCAGCAGATTTGCACGTTGCACTCAAAAAAGTCAAAATTTTTACACATAGACCCCATCAAACGGGAGAAATTGGCCCGGATTGCTCTCATGTGCGTTACGGGGCATCGTTTCTCTCGCTCCGAATTCCATCGAGCTTGGAAATCGCTCATTTTTGCGTCGCCAAATATCGTACGAACGCCGTGAAACTTCCACAGGCTTTTCCAGCAGATTTGCACCTGCACTCAAAAAAGTCAAAATTTTTACACATAGACCCCATCAAACGGGAGAAATTGGCCCGGATTGCTCTCATGTGCGTTACGGGGGCATCGTTTCTGCTCGCGCCGAATTCCATCGAGCTGGGAAATCGCTCATTTTTGCGTCGCCAAATATCGTACGAACGCCGTGAAACTTCCACAGGCTTTTCCAGCAGATTGGCACGTGCACTCAAAAAAGTCAAAATTTGTACACATAGACCCCATCAAACGGGAGAAATTGGCCGGGATTGCTCTCATGTGCGTTACGGGGCATCGTTTCTCTCGCTCCGAATTCCATCGAGCTGGGAAATCGCTCATTTTTGCGTCGCCAAATATCGTACGAACGCCGTGAAACTTCCACAGGCTTTTCCAGCAGATTTGCACGTGCACTCAAAAAAGTCAAAATTTTTACACATAGACCCCATCAAACGGGAGAAATTGGCCCGGATTGCTCTCATGTGCGTTACGGGGCATCGTTTCTCTCGCGCCGAATTCTCTCGAGCTGGAAATCGCTCATTTTTGCGTCGCCAAATATCGTACGAACGCCGTGAAACTTCCACAGGCTTTTCAGCAGATTTGCACGTGCACTCAAAAAAGTCAAAATTTTTACACATAGACCCCATCAAACGGGAGAAATTGGCCCGGATTGCTCTCATGTGCGTTACGGGGCATCGTTTCTCTCGCGCCGAATTCCATCGAGCTGGGAAATCGCTCATTTTTGCGTCGCCAAATATCGTACGAACGCCGTGAAACTTCCACAGGCTTTTCAGCAGATTTGCACGTGCACTCAAAAAAGTCAAAATTTTTACACATAGACCCCATCAAACGGGAGAAATTGGCCCGGGATTGCTCTCATGTGCGTTACGGGGCATCGTTTCTCTCGCGCCGAATTCCATCGAGCTGGGAAATCGCTCATTTTTGCGTCGCCAAATATCGTACGAACGCCGTGAAACTTCCACAGGCTTTTTCAGCAGATTTGCACGTGCACTCAAAAAAGTCAAAATTTTTACACATAGACCCCATCAAACGGGAGAAATTGGCCCGGATTGCTCTCATGTGCGTTACGGGGCATCGTTTCTCTCGCGCCGAATTCTCTCGAGCTGGGAAATCGCTCATTTTTGCGTCGCCAAATATCGTACGAACGCCGTGAAACTTCCACAGGCTTTTTCAGCAGATTTGCACGTGCACTCAAAAAAGTCAAAATTTTTACACATAGACCCCATCAAACGGGAGAAATTGGCCCGGATTGCTCTCATGTGCGTTACGGGGCATCGTTTCTGTCGCGCCGAATTCCATCGAGCTGGAAATCGCTCATTTTTGCGTCGCCAAATATCGTACGAACGCCGTGAAACTTCCACAGGCTTTTCCAGCAGATTTGCACGTGCACTCAAAAAAGTCAAAATTTTTACACATAGACCCCATCAAACGGGAGAAATTGGCCGGGATTGCTCTCATGTGCGTTACGGGGCATCGTTTCTCTCGCTCCGAATTCCATCGAGCTGGGAAATCGCTCATTTTTGCGTCGCCAAATATCGTACGAACGCCGTGAAACTTCCACAGGCTTTTTCAGCAGATTTGCACGTGCACTCAAAAAAGTCAAAATTTTTACACATAGACCCCATCAAACGGGAGAAATTGGCCGGGATTGCTCTCATGTGCGTTACGGGGCATCGTTTCTCTCGCGCCGAATTCCATCGAGCTGGGAAATCGCTCATTTTTGCGTCGCCAAATATCGTACGAACGCCGTGAAACTTCCACAGGCTTTTTCCAGCAGATTGGCACGTGCACTCAAAAAAGTCAAAATTTGTACACATAGACCCCATCAAACGGGAGAAATTGGCCCGGGATTGCTCTCATGTGCGTTACGGGGCATCGTTTCTCTCGCTCCGAATTCCATCGAGCTGGGAAATCGCTCATTTTTGCGTCGCCAAATATCGTACGAACGCCGTGAAACTTCCACAGGCTTTTCCAGCAGATTTGCACCTGCACTCAAAAAAGTCAAAATTTTTTACACATAGACCCCATCAAACGGGAGAAATTGGCCCGGATTGCTCTCATGTGCGTTACGGGGCATCGTTTCTCTCGCGCCGAATTCTCTCGAGCTGGGAAATCGCTCATTTTTGCGTCGCCAAATATCGTACGAACGCCGTGAAACTTCCACAGGCTTTTTCAGCAGATTTGCACCTGCACTCAAAAAAGTCAAAATTTTTACACATAGACCCCATCAAACGGGAGAAATTGGCCGGGATTGCTCTCATGTGCGTTACGGGGCATCGTTTCTCTCGCGCCGAATTCCATCGAGCTGGGAAATCGCTCATTTTTGCGTCGCCAAATATCGTACGAACGCCGTGAAACTTCCACAGGCTTTTCCAGCAGATTGGCACGTGCACTCAAAAAAGTCAAAATTTGTACACATAGACCCCATCAAACGGGAGAAATTGGCCCGGATTGCTCTCATGTGCGTTACGGGGCATCGTTTCTCTCGCTCCGAATTCCATCGAGCTTGGAAATCGCTCATTTTTGCGTCGCCAAATATCGTACGAACGCCGTGAAACTTCCACAGGCTTTTCCAGCAGATTTGCACCTGCACTCAAAAAGTCAAAATTTTTACACATAGACCCCATCAAACGGGAGAAATTGGCCCGGATTGCTCTCATGTGCGTTACGGGGCATCGTTTCTCTCGCGCCGAATTCCATCGAGCTGGGAAATCGCTCATTTTTGCGTCGCCAAATATCGTACGAACGCCGTGAAACTTCCACAGGCTTTTTCAGCAGATTTGCACGTGCACTCAAAAAAGTCAAAATTTTTACACATAGACCCCATCAAACGGGAGAAATTGGCCCGGATTGCTCTCATGTGCG